>NW_028165259.1:0-32500 GCF_964263955.1 Coregonus lavaretus
AGTGCTACCTTGATGTTGGTGAGTAAGCTACACAGTTAAACTTTCCTGCTCAAACTATACCATCCAAACTGTAATTTCAATGATATACCAACCCAACTGTAATTTCAATGATATACCAACCCAACTGTAATTTCAATGATATACCAACCCAACTGTAATTTCAATGATATACCAACCCAACTTGTAATTGAGGTGAGAGGGAGGGTCTACACCAGGGATCATCAACCAGATTCAGCCGCGGGCCGATTTTTTCTGGAGCGGATGGTCGGGGGGGGGGGGGGGTCGGACCATAATTACAAATAATTTGTAGACTGCAAATTGACCTTAGCTTATGTTGGCCTATTTGTGTCTCTCTATTATGTGTGGGAATACAGATTTGTTCAATGAAAATCACTTGGCGCTGATTTCCTGGTGTTTTTAAAGTGTCTTATGTCCAACGATGAATATTTATTTTTATTTTTATTATTATGATTTTTTTTTGCTCAGAAAACTTGGGGGGGGGGGGGGGGGGTCAAATAAAACCACCCCACGGGCCAAATTCAGTCCCTCAAGCCGGCAGTTGGCGAGCCCTGGTCTACACAGTGACTGTAGAAACTGGACAGCTGAGGCATCTCTGTTATACACACAGGTTATTCACAAACCACCGTAGCTGTGTGGCCATCGAAGAGGCTGCATGTTAGTGTTTACGTTTACATGTACAGTACATTATTATAACTGTTTATGTTCATATATATATATATACGGTTATTGTCATGGACATTTCATCTTATTGTTACATTTAACAACAAACCAAAAAAAAAAAGGCCAGTGCTTGTCTCTCTTTGAGGGAGGGAACATTCTGATTGGCTAAAGATGAGGGAAAAAAAACGGCATTGGCTAGGGCAGTTCCATCGCTTCGTCTCCTCTATCTACAGGACATTCAGATCTCTGGTGTCTAGCCATTGGATTAGAAACATAGCACATAGGCACGAACAAACACACACACACACACACACACACACACACACACACACACACACACACACACACACACACACACACACACCCCTTGCTCTTTTCTCGATTGATTTTTTTGATCTGAGAGGAGTTCAGCAATCTTCGTCTCCTCACCCACCTGTCACATCCGTCCGTCTGCCTGACATTTGAAGACCAGGAGGAAGAGGAGGATGAGAGGCTTTTTTATTCCAGGAAATAAGAGAAATATGGAGGCTTTGCCCTTTAACGGATCCACCCGTTTACAGTTTCTTCAAAACAGCCTGTAATTATCATTGAGCTACATGAAACTATGGCACCATGCTGGCTCTATTGTTGGCGACGGATGAGTTTCATCAGCTGTTTCATGTACTGAGTTATTTGTGTAAAGCAAGACTAACAGCTTTAAAGCCATTTAATCATTTTGTGGATGACTATTTTAACTATACAACTTACCACCAATAACAACATTGACTCCAATTATAAGTCTTGATTTTTAAATGTTTGTTATTTTCCCCTTGGACATTTTGAAGACCTTCACAGTCATTTGGTGGATGAGTATTGTAGCTAGCTGCAAGTCGTACCATCAATAACAACCATAACATAAACTGAAGTAAAATGTTTGTTTCGTTCCCCTGTGGCATTTAAAGACAGAGATGCTCTTTTAAAGGTGAAGAGACCATTACTATCATCAACATTGCAATCCTTCATCATTATAACGTCAGACTGTCTAAGAGAGGGGCTTTAAAAACAACAGAACATCAAGAGATGGCAGCTAGCTTAGTGGTTAAGAGCGTTGTGCCAATAACCAAAAGGTCGCTGGTTCTAATCCCTGAGCCGACTAGGTGAAAAATCTGTCGATGTGCTCTTGAGCAAGGCACTTAACCCTAATTGCTCTGGATAAGAGGGTCTGCTAAATGAATTAAATGTAAGATAAAGGGGGATTTAAAAGCCTAATATATTCTCAGAAGGTTCAATCTGTACTACAGCTGTCTTTTAGTAGACGAGTTGGCAACTGTCGTTTTGCTTGATCAGAACACACACCAGCCAGCACACACTGTGGTTTGATCAGTATGTCGTTTCTGACCCTGTGAACGCTCTATCTCTCTGACAGCTGGGGGGATAACAGGTACATCACTCCCCTCCTGTTACTCTCTCTCTCGCTCACTCACTCACTCACTCACTCACTCACTCACTCACTCACTCACTCACTCACTCACTCACTCACTCACTCACTCACTCACTCACTCACTCACTCCCACACTCACTCACTCACTCACTCACTCCCACACTCACTCACTCACTCACTCACTCACTCACTCACTCACTCACTCACTCACTCACTCACTCACTCACTCACTCACTCACTCACTCACTCACTCCCTCCCTCACTCACTCACTCACTCCCTCACTCAGCTGGGGGGGATAACAGGTACATCACTCCCCTCCTGTTACTCTCTCTCTCTCTCGCTCGCTCACTCACTCACTCACTCACTCACTCACTCACTCACTCACTCACTCACTCACTCACTCACTCACTCACTCACTCACTCACTCACTCACTCACTCACTCACTCACTCACTCACTCCCACACTCACTCACTCACTCACTCACTCACTCACTCACTCACTCACTCACTCACTCACTCACTCACTCACTCACTCACTCACTCACTCACTCACTCACTCACTCCCTCCCCTCACTCACTCACTCAGCTGGGGAGATAAAGGTACATCACTCCCCTGCTGTTACCATATGTCTCCCCTCTCTCTCCCCCTCTCTTTTCCCCTATATCTGTCTCCCCTCTCTCTCCCCCTCTCTTTTCCCCTATATCTGTCTCCCCTCTCTCTCCCCCTCTATTTTCCCCTATATCTGTCTCCCCTCTCTCTCCCCCTCTCTTTCCCCTATATCTGTCTCCCCTCTCTCTCCCCCTCTCTTTTCCCCTATATATGTCTCCCCTCTCTCTCCCCCTCTCTTTTCCCCTATATCTGTCTCCCCTCTCTCTCCCCCTCTATTTTCCCCTATATCTGTCTCCCCTCTCTCTCCCCCTCTATTTTCCCCTATATCTGTCTCCCCTCTCTCTCCCCCTCTCTTTTCCCCTATATCTGTCTCCCCTCTCTCTCCCCCTCTCTTTTCCCCTATATATGTCTCCCCTCTCTCTCCCCCTCTCTTTTCCCCTATATCTGTCTCCCCTCTCTCTCCCCCTCTCTTTTACCCTATATCTGTCTCCCCTCTCTCTCTCATTCTCCCCCCTCTATCTCTTTATTCCCCTCTCTCTCTTTTATACTCTTTCAGTCGGTCTCACACTTTGCTCTCCTCTCATCTCCCCTCCTTCTTCTTCCTTCTAGAGTGTCTCTATTACTGGTCCCACAACCTACCCCGCTCCACCCCGCTCCACTCCGCTCCACCCCTCTCCACCCCGCTCCACCCCTCTCTACCCTGCTCTCCTCTGTCTCTACCTCCCCTCCTCTATTCACCCTACCAGTCTCTCCACCCCTCTCTACCCTGCTCTCCTCCGTCTCTACCTCCCCTCCTCTATTCACTCTACCAGTCTCTCCACCCCTCTCTACTCTGGTCTCCTCCGTCTCTACCTCCCCTCCTCTATTCACCCTACCAGTCTCTCCACCCCTCTCTACCCTGCTCTCCTCCGTCTCTACCTCCCCTCCCCTCCTCTATTCACCCTACCAGTCTCTCCACCCCTCTCTACTCTGGTCTCCTCTGTCTCTACCTCCCCTCCTCTATTCACTCTACCAGTCTCTCCACCCCTCTCTACCCTGCTCTCCTCCGTCTCTACCTCCCCTCCTCTATTCACCCTACCAGTCTCTCCACCCCTCTCTACCCTGCTCTCCTCCGTCTCTACCTCCCCTCCTCTATTCACCCTACCAGTCTCTCCACCCCTACTTCTGCAGATCCTACAGCAGAAGTAGAGGCTCTCCACCCCCTGCCTCCCTCCCTCCCTCCCTCACCTCCTCCCTCCCTCCCTCCCTCACCTCCTCCTCCCTCCCTCCCTCCCATATCAATTGGCAACAATAGTACAATGAGAGGTCAAACTTGTCATCTCCCTCCCTCCCTCCCTCACCTCCTACCTCCACCCTCCCTCCCTCCCTCTATCCCTTCCTCCTCTATTTCTGCATGTCACACTGCAGCAGTAGGACGATGGAGGGATCACTCTTGGCTGCCTCTTTGAACTCCTCCAGTGTGATCTCATCGTTGTGATCTTTATCCATCTTGGAGAAGATTTTATCCACGCGCTGCTGGGGAGTCAGCCCGTCCTCGTTCATACGCATCATTATCACCGTGCCAACCATTTTATAGATCGCCTAGGAAACAGAAAGAGGGAGAGAGAGGAGGTGGTCGGTAAAGCAATATGCACACACAGTGAGTCATCAGTGAGTACACACACACACAGTAAATGCACACGCACACAAATGGGCGCACACACAAGCATACACACAATAATGCAGACAGGCACACTCAAACACACACAGAAACACACACACAGAAACACACACCTCTATAATCTCCAGCATCTCCATGCGTGTGATCTTGCCGTCTCCGTCTAAGTCATACATGTTGAAGGCCCAGTTGAGTTTCTGCTCAAAGCTCCCCCTAAAGGTTGATGGAAAGAACTGTCAAATATAAATATGCAGGTGTGTGTGTGTGTGTGTGTGTGTGTGTGTGTGTGTGTGTGTGTGTGTGTGTGTGTGAGCGTGTGCGCACCGTCACACCTGACATCACCTGTGTTATGAAACGTACCTTGAGGTGATTGACAGAGCACAGATAAACTCCCGGAAGTCAATGGTCCCGTCACCGTTCTTATCGAAGGTCCGGAAGGCGTGCTGGGCGAACTTAGACGCGTCGCCATACGGAAAGAACTGAATAAGAAAAAGAGAGAAAGAAATGTGACAGACTGGAGGTCACTGGAGGTCACTGGAGGTCACTGGAGGTCAGGTCAATAGATTGAGCAGTAGGGTTTCTGAGGATATGGAGGTCACTGGAGGTCACTGGAGGTCACTGGAGGTCACTGGAGGTCAGGTCAATAGATTGAGCAGTAGGGTTTCTGAGGATATGGAGGTCACTGGAGGTCACTGGAGGTCACTGGAGGTCAGGTCAATAGATTGAGCAGTAGGGTTTCTGAGGATATGAATGGCTGCGTCCGAAATGGGCCATGGTCAAAAATAATGTACTACAATGGTAGGATGTAAAACCCAAAATCCCTCTACTCCAAATGACTTTCTTCCTTTGAGTATGACAGTGGGAAAGCTTTAGGAAGGCCATGTACCACTGTCCTCCCTTCCTTCTCTTCTTCCCCACTATTTACTGCTACTCCTCCCCCTTTCAATAATCACCATCTGTCTCCTTCCTCATCCCTCCCTCTCCCTCCTCCCTCACCTTGACATAACTTAGTGGTTGGAACTCTAGATTCAGAATGCCATTGGGAAAGTCTCTCTCTCTCTCTCTCTCTCTCTCTCTCTCTCTCTCTCTCTCTCTCTCTCTCTCTCTCTCTCTCTCTCTCTCCAATTTAAGGGGCTTTATTGGCATGGGAAACATATGTTTACATTGCCAAAGCAAGTGAAATAGATGATAAACAAAAGTGAATTAAACAATAAATTTTTTACTGTAAACATTACACTCACAACAGTTCAAAAAGAATAAAGACATTTCAAGTGTCATATTATGTCTATATACAGTGTTGTAGCGATGTGCAAATAGTTAAAGTACAAAAAGGAAAATAAATAAACATAAATATGGGTTGTATTTACAATGGTGTTTGTTCTTCACTGGTTGCCCTTTTCTTGCGGCAACAGAACACAAATCTTGCTGCTCTGATGGCACACTATGGTATTTCACCCAATAGATATGGGAGTTTATCCAAATTGGATTTGTTTCCGAATTCTTTGTGGATCTGTGTAATCTGAGGGAAATATGTGTCTCTAATATGATCATACATTTGCAGGAGGTTAGGAAGTGCAGCTCAGTTTCCACCTCATTTTGTGGGCAGTGTGCACATAGCCTGTCTTCTCTTGAGAGCCAGGTCTGCCTACGGGAGCCTTTCTCAATAGCAAGGCTATTCTCACTGAGTCTGTACATAGTAAAAGCTTTCCTTCATTTTGGGTCAGTCCTGGTGGTCAGGTATTCTGCCACTGTGTACTCTCTGTTAAGGGCCAAATAACATTCTAGTTTGCTCTGTTTTTTTTTGTAAATTCTTTCCAATGTGTGAAGTAATTATCTTTTTGTTTTCTCATGATTTGGTTAGGTCTAATTGTGTTGCTGTCCTGGGGCTCTGTTTGTGTTTGTGAACAGAGCCCCAGGACCAGCTTGCTTAGGGGACTCTCCCTCCTCTCTCACCTTGACATATAGTGGTTGGAACTCTAGATTCAGAATGCCAGTGAGAAAGTATTGAAGTCTCTCTCTCTCTCCCTCCCTCCCTCACCTTGACATATAGTTGTTGGAACTCCTCTAGATTCAGTATACCGGTGGGACAGTCTTTGAGGAAGCCTTTGTACCACTGCTTGAGCTCAGCCTCGTTGAACTCAGTACTCTTGGTGAGGTCATCCAGGACCTCCGGTGCCAGCTTACTGTTTCCTTTCCCCATCACAAAGTCTCTTCTCTGGAGAAACAAACAGAGACACAAGCAAATCAAGCAATGATTGAACAATCAACGTTTCCTTTTAAGGGGTCCTTATTACATGACACTAAACAATAATAACATGTAATTGGAAGTAATTGCGGTCTGTAATTACAGAAGTTGAACAATGAATGCTTGTTACCATGCTTTAATACAAAAGGGCAGGTTTCCACTAAATTCACCAACTTCTTCTCAGCTGCATCCGATACATGAACAACTGTGACAAAGGTTGGGATCCCTTGTGGGATGCACTGGGTGTCTGAGAGATTATAAACTACGCTCAATAGACTCTAATTACTTAACCATGAATGTGCAGTGTTCAAAAATATATCTCCAGTCAACGTTGTTGCTAGCACTTGCCTCCAAAATAAAAGCGTACCATCCGGGTTAACTTGGTTGAGTTCACGAAAACAGATCTAATACGAGTGTCGTCCCAGGTGAGGAATAAGACACTATTTCAAAGCATAGTTTAGCTTCTGACCATGCAAGTGATAAATAAATACACTACTACATCACAGATATCTACATAACTAAAATGTAATTACTACACAGGATTTAGCAACTTCTACATAATTACTTAGGCCTACTATTCATTACCAAGTGAAAATACTTACAAACAATAGATGAGCATCTACTTTAGTCAACTTTATTGCAACATGTAAAAATACATTACATTTCTTACAAAATCATTTGGATTTTTATCGTTAAATTAATAATTAGATTAATTAGATTAAATAAAGATATAAAAGTAAGTATTCTAGTGGTGACTCAAATCTGTAGCCTATAGAATGGTGATTAGCCTAGATAGCTAATTTAGAAAAAACGGCATTGTCTACTTCAAGTAACAATAGAAATCAACAACTCTGTCTCTGTCTTCACATGTTTCTTTCTTGTAAGCATTTTCCCATGCGGCGCACAATTGGCCCAGCGTCGTCCGGGTTTGGCCGGTGTAGGCCGTCATTGTAAATAAGAATTTGTTCTTAACTGACTTGCCTAGTTAAATAAAGGTAAAATAAAATAAATGAATAATAATAATAATAATAAGCTAACACCAAATATTTTTATAACTAACCCAAGATAGACCACACCCTGTTGTTTCCAATGGGAAGCTAGCGAGTGGAGTGGGCAGAACAAGCAAGGAGGTGGGCAGGGCCAAGCATGAGCAAGCAAGATGCTATTGGCACGTTCTAGCATGTATTTGCATATTTCTGTTAGGGAACGCCTAGTCTGTGAAGTGCATATGTGCAATAAATCAATTCGCTCTTGCACTCCTTCTAAACATCGCATAGCAAAAAAAAAAAAAAAAACTTTGGCAAAGGGAGTCCTCTCTCTTCGTACAATAATTTGGGAACAGAAAACTGTATTGAGATCAAACGTTTAATCGATGAGAAAATCGTCAGAAAGTCAGCCCAGTTCCATTTCGCTCCATACCATCCCACTGCCGGCCACTGAGCTTCCTCTCCCCACCATATTTGTCGGGGAGAGGAAACTCCAACTGGATGCTTCTCATTTATACTTCTGGTGAAATATCTGGGCCTATCTGTGCTAACACTAATAAGTTAGCTAGTGTTTAGCGACATTGAAAAGGAACTAATGTTCCTCATAGTGTATGTTGACACACGTTGCTAGCTAATGTTAACATGCTGGATGCGCTCCATTTGCATCACTTGCAATGGGGGACCTTTATTGTGAAGGTGAAACGTAAATTCTACTGTTGTGGCTAATCACTATTGTGGGTAGCTTCACACAATGGTGAGCCCAGCTAGCTAGCTAGTTAGTTAGCGAGTAGCGACCATAGCATAGCTTTTTGACAGCTTTAGGTTAGGTAACTTAGCTAGCTAGCTAGTCAAGGTTAGAAAACTAGCTAGCTAGCTAGCATGCTAGCTAATACAAACAAAACTCAACAGATTGCATGGAAAGTCTATTCTGTAGAATGTGCTATGGTAACTAGTTAGCTAGCTAGCCGAATTGGTAGGACTAACAGAAGTGCCAGCTAACGTTTTCTACCTACATTATATATACAGAAGTATGTGGACAACCCTTCAAATTAGTGGATTCGGCTATTTCAGCCACACCCATTGCTGACAGGTGTATAAAATTCGAGAACACAATCATGCAATCTCCATAGACAAACATTGGCAGTAGAATGGCCTTACTGAAGAGCTCAGTGACTTTCAACGTGGCACCGTCATAGGATGCCACCTTTCCAACAAGTCAGTTCATCAAATGTCTGCCCTGCTAGAGCGGCCCCGGTCAACTGTAAGTGCTGTTATTGTGAAGTGGAAACGTCTAGGAGCAACAACGGCTCAGCCGCGAAGTGGTAGGCCACACAAGCTCACAGAACGGGACTGCAGTGTCCTCGGTAGCGACACTCACTACAGAGTTCCAAACTGCCTCTGTAAGCAATATCAGCACAAGAATTGTTAGTTTCCATGGCCGAGCAGCCGCACACAAGCCTAAGATCAACATGCGCGATGCCAAGCGTCTGATGGAGTGGTGTAAAGCTCACCGCCGTTGGACTCTGGAGCAGTGGAAACGCGTTCTCTGGAGTGATGAATCACGTTTCACCATCTGGCAGTCCGACGGACGAATCTAGGTTTGGCGGTTGCAATGATCTAGTGGAAAGCCTTCCCAGAAGAGTGGAGGCTGTTATAGTAGAAAAGGGGGACCAACTCTAATGCCCATGATTTTTGGAATGAGATGTTCGGCAAGCAGGTGTCCACATTGTTTTTTGTCATGTAGTGTAGCTAGCTACGTTTCCTAGCTCGCTAGCTACCTAGCTAGCTACAGTTCGCCAGAGCCTCAGTCAGTCATTCAGCCTGTCAGTCAGTCAGCCAGTCAGTCTGTCATTCAGCCTGACAGTCAGTCAGTCAGTCAGCCAGTCAGTCTGTCATTCAGCCTGTCAGTCAGTCAGCCAGTCAGTCTGTCATTCAGCCTGACAGTCAGTCAGTCAGTCAGCCAGTCAGTCTGTCATTCAGCCTGTCAGTCAGTCAGTCTGTCAGTCAGCCAGTCAGTCTGTCAGTCAGCCTGTCAGTCAGTCAGTCTGTCAGTCAGCCAGTCAGTCTGTCAGTCAGCCTGTCAGTCAGTCAGTCAGCCAGTCAGTCTGTCATTCAGCCTGACAGTCAGTCAGTCAGTCAGCCAGTCAGTCTGTCATTCAGCCTGTCAGCTAGTCAGTCTGTCAGTCAGCCTGTCAGTCAGTCAGTCTGTCAGTCAGCCTGTCAGTCAGTCAGTCTGTCATTCAGTCAGTCAGCCAGTCAGTCTGTCATTCAGCCTGTCAGTCAGCCTGTCAGTCTGTCATTCAGCCTGTCAGTCGGTCAGTCAGTGCAGCTGTTCAGCTCTTTATCACACAGGCCTCTTTAGTGTTATTATGTCTGGCATCCTATTCCCTATTTCAGAATATTTATCAATAATTTATTACTTATTACCCTATTTATTACTTTCAACCAAATCGTAGAATTAAAATCTAAATAAATTGCATGGAACACTTACGTCTTGACATTTTTGTCTGACACAACAATGTTTTAATTTCGTTAAAAAAGTGCCAAGGTAGTGGGTTCGATCCCCGGCACCACCCATACCACCCATACACAAAATAAATGTATGCACGCATCTGCTAAATGGCATATTATTATGAACAAATTCTTATTTACAATGACTGCCTACACCGGCCAAACCTGGGCCAATTGTGCCCCGCCCTATGGGACTCCCAATCACGGCCCAGTTGCGATACAGCCTGGAATCGAACCAGGGGGTCTGTAGTGACGCCTCGAGCACTGAGATGCAGTGCCTTAGACCGCTGCGCCACTCGGGAGCAATCTATCATGTCTGGATTTCACACACTGACCTTCTTCCTGACCTCGTTCTTTTACAAAGGGACACGTTCGAGGTCATCGTTATATCGAGCGTGCTGTGCAGATGGACAGACACTAAGCCTTCATTCCTTGACATGCCATAATTCCTGGGATAAAGAAATAATTGCACCATTTCATCACATCCAACCCACTATTTCCAGCACAGCCGGAAGTCGTCCCTCAGTGCGTGAAAATGGCAGAGGTTCTCTCTCTGTGCCTTCAGGAGATGCCAAAGTTCACCGTAAACGATGTCCAAAGAATTGCCCGGGCCACAACGTCAGTGCTGAAAAGCAAATTGGAGTCAATTCTACGCTTTGTCCTATTTTAACTGATTACGAAGGAATGTATACTTAATATTACCAGCCAACTAGCAATCTAACTAGGCTAGCTCAGTAGTTGCCAGGAGCGACAGCGTTGCTAGCTCAGTAGTTGCCAGGAGCGACAGCGTTGCTAGCTCAGTAGTTGCCAGGAGCGACAGCGTTGCTAGCTCAGTAGTTGCCAGGAGCGACAGCGTTAGCCAGCTCACTAAACTAGCAAACAACAACAACCAAAATTAACTTACTACGTAGCGATCTAAGCAGAGTTGCGTCTCATGAGGAGATCGGTTGTCAGTTGGCTAACACATATCACAGGGTTTGAAACATGGTGTGTTGGGATGCTATCGGCAGTGGTGTAAACTAAAGCACCGGTACTTAAAGACGCACTCCAGGATCTGAAGCTGAACAAATTTGTAGCATATAGTACGAATTGGATTCGTAACATATCATATGAATTGCGTTAAAAGAAAAAAACATACTACCAGGTACATGTTGTTATTATATTGAGTCGTTACAGTTAGCTACAATACATGTTACAGTGTAATTACACATGTAATTACACTGTAATAAGGACCCCTTAAACGTGTCACCCAATCAACTGAGATTTCTTGGCAATGCACACAATCAGTTGATTGATCGATCGATCAATCAATCAATTAAGCAAGCACGCAATCACCTCTGGACTGGAACACACACAAACAGTCAAGAGACAATCAAATTACAAATCAATTATTCAATCAAATAGGAATTGATGGAAATGCACCCAATCAAATAACCAGCTCAAGTCAAAGGGATAGAATACTATTGGGAGGCAGACATGTGTCCAGATAGGGCTATTCCTGTACAGAACACCTGCCCCTTTGGAATTTTAAAGACCGGGAGGCCATTTTGATTTGGGTAAAACAAAAATAAATATATTAATAGACACTACCGGTCAAAGGTTTTAGAACACCTGCTCATTGAAGGGTTTTTCTTTATTTTTACTATTTTCTACATTGTAGAATAATAGTGAAGCCATCAAAACTATGAAATAACACATATGGAATCATGTAGTAACCAAAAAAGTGTTAAACAAATCAGAATATATTTGAGAGTATGCCAAGAGTGTGCAAAGCTGTCATCAAGGCAAAGGGTGGCTATTTGAAGAATCTCAAATATAAAATATATTTTGATTTGTTTAACACTTTTTTTTCGTTACTACATGATTCCATATGTGTTATTTCATAGTTTTGATGTCTTCACTATTATTCTTCAATGTAGAAAATAGTACAAATAAAGAAAAACCCTTGAATGAGTAGGTGTGTCCAAACCTTTGACTGATACTGTATGTTTTAAGGTTTTTTGTTTTTGTCTTTGTTGTTCTGAACCGCAAGTCTTCGTCAAATTCGTGTTAAATATGTGTCATTTAATTAGCCATTAAGATGTCATAATTGCTCAACGAGTCTGTGACCGAACTGTTTGTACGGTGTACGGTCCTGTTGGGAGGACCGCAACCATCTCTTCATCTGGTACTAACTAGTCTAGTCTGTTGGGAGGACCGCAACCATCTCTTTATCTGGTACTAACTAGTCTAGTCTGTTGGGAGGACCGCAACCATCTCTTTATCTGGTACTAGCTAGTCTAGTCTGTTGGGAGGACCGCAACCATCTCTTCATCTGGTACTAGCTAGTCTAGTCTGTTGGGAGGACCGCAACCATCTCTTCATCTGGTACTAACTAGTCTAGTCTGTTGGGAGGACCGCAACCATCTCTTTATCTGGTACTAACTAGTCTAGTCTGTTGGGAGGACCGCAACCATCTCTTCATCTGGTACTAGCTAGTCTAGTCTGTTGGGAGGACCGCAACCATCTCTTTATCTGGTACTAACTAGTCTAGTCTGTTGGGAGGACCGCAACCATCTCTTCATCTGGTACTAACTAGTCTAGTCTGTTGGGAGGACCGCAACCATCTCTTCATCTGGTACTAGCTAGTCTAGTCTGTTGGGAGGACCGCAACCATCTCTTTATCTGGTACTAACTAGTCTAGTCTGTTGGGAGGACCGCAACCATCTCTTTATCTGGTACTAGCTAGTCTAGTCTGTTGGGAGGACCGCAACCATCTCTTTATCTGGTACTAGCTAGTCTAGTCTGTTGGGAGGACTGCAACCATCTCTTTATCTGGTACTAACTAGTCTAGTCTGTTGGGAGGACCGCAACCATCTCTTCATCTGGTACTAGCTAGTCTAGTCTGTTGGGAGGACCGCAACCATCTCTTCATCTGGTACTAACTAGTCTAGTCTGTTGGGAGGACCGCAACCATCTCTTCATCTGGTACTAACTAGTCTAGTCTGTTGGGAGGACCGCAACCATCTCTTCATCTGGTACTAACTAGTCTAGTCTGTTGGGAGGACCGCAACCATCTCTTCATCTGGTACTAACTAGTCTAGTCTGTTGGGAGGACCGCAACCATCTCTTCATCTGGTACTAACTAGTCTAGTCTGTTGGGAGGACTGCAACCATCTCTTTATCTGGTACTAACTAGTCTAGTCTGTTGGGAGGACCGCAACCATCTCTTCATCTGGTACTAGCTAGTCTAGTCTGTTGGGAGGACCGCAACCATCTCTTCATCTGGTACTAGCTAGTCTAGTCTGTTGGGAGGACCGCAACCTTCTCTTTATCTGGTATTAGTTAGTCTAGTCTGTTGGGAGGACTGCAACAATCTCTTTATCTGGTATTAGCTAGTCTAGTCTGTTGGGAGGACCGCAACCATCTCTTTATCTGGTATTAGCTAGTCTAGTCTGTTGGGAGGACTGCAACCATCTCTTCATCTGGTACTAGCTAGTCTAGTCTGTTGGGAGGACCGCAACCATCTCTTTATCTGGTACTAGCTAGTCTAGTCTGTTGGGAGGACTGCAACCATCTCTTTATCTGGTACTAACTAGTCTAGTCTGTTGGGAGGACTGCAACCATCTCTTTATCTGGTACTAGCTAGTCTAGTCTGTTGGGAGGACTGCAACCATCTCTTTATCTGGTACTAACTAGTCTAGTCTGTTGGGAGGACTGCAACCATCTCTTTATCTGGTACTAGCTAGTCTAGTCTGTTGGGAGGACTGCAACCATCTCTTTATCTGGTACTAGCTAGTCTAGTTGGGACCTGTAGTAAACGTCCTAGTATATAGTCCCACAGCCACAGGCACTCAGTGTGATGTTGTGTCTAAACGGCCCTATTCACACTGTCACTCACTTACTGACCCACCTCCCTTTGACAGCCATGACACACACACACACACACACACACACACACACACACACACACACACACACACACACACACACACACACACAGACACACACACAGACACACACACCACCCCTCCATTATAAATAGCATTATGACTGCCATGACACTTCCACACATGACTCATAGTGAAGCAGTGGCTAAGAGCCGGTTTAGAGTTTAAAACAGGGAAGAAGAAGAGAGGGTTGAGGGTTCATGTCAGATGGGACAAAGGCAGAAGGTACAGGAGATAGCAGGTAAAGTCTCCATCACGAGGGAATTAGAACGAGCAGAAGGAAGGATGCTATTAGATTATAGCCTAATATTTTGACCACATCATCTCCTAAAGGTCAGATTTGAACAGGAAGCAACCATCTGTTTATTTCGATTTGTGGAACCAGATCAGACATGATGTCAAAACAACAAAACATTTTTATTAAAACATGCAAGACTAATCCATTCGGTGGTGAGTCATTCATTCATTACCGCATACAGACAGACCGACAGACAGCCAGAAACAGAATGGGAATCTAGGATATAGAAACTGTCTCTGTAGTAATGTTGGCTGTTGGCTCTACTTCGAATGTGCTTCTGTATATGTGTGTTGATGGTGTTCTGATGGGGGGTGCTGTGTCTTCAGCAACACAACAGGCACAGTGGAGGGAGGACGCAGACAGCAGGTAACAGCGGCATCTTGGAATTGGAACACGTTAGGGGCTCGTGCTGTCGTGGCAACGCCTGTAGAGCCATGTTTCCCTCCTGAGGTGAATAAAGTCAGCCAAGAGTCTAGTCCGTACCTGTAGTGAATGTCCTAGTACACATGTCCCACACTGACTACCCCATTATGATAGCCATGACACTTACTCCAAGAGTCTCTCGCTCTCTCCACTTTAGTAGGTGCTCTTATCCAGAGCAACTTAAAGGCACAATTAGGTTTAAGTGACTTAAGCAAGGGCACGTTGACACATTTTTTTGTCACCTAGTCGGCTTGGGGATTCAAACTGTCCCTCTGTCTGTCCATCTCTTTTTCTCAATTTGTATCCCTCTCTTTTGTCCATCTCTCTCTCACCCTCTCTATGGGTATCTCTCACTAGATTTCAATTTCTCTCTCACCCTCTCTATGGGTATCTCTCACTAGATTTCCATCTCTCTCACCCTCTCTATGGGTATCTCTCACTAGATTTCCATCTCTCTCTCACCCTCTCTTTCGGTATCTCTCACTAGATTTCCATTTCTCTCTCATCCTCTCTATGGGTATCTCTCACTATATTTCCATCTCTCTCTCACCCTCTCTATGGGTATCTCTCACTAGATTTCCATCTCTCTCTCACCCTCTCTATGGGTATCTCTCACTAGATTTCCATCTCTCTCTCACCCTCTCTATGGGTATCTCTCACTAGATTTCCATCTCTCTCTCACCCTCTCTATGGGTATCTCTCACTAGATTTCCATCTCTCTCACCCTCTCTATGGGTATCTCTCACTAGATTTCCATCTCTCTCTCACCCTCTCTATGTGTATCTCTCACTAGATTTCCATCTCTCTCTCACCCTCTCTATGGGTATCTCTCACTAGATTTCCATCTCTCTCTCACCCTCTCTATGGGTATCTCTCACTAGATTTCCATCTCTCTCTCACCCTCTCTATGGGTATCTCTCACTAGATTTCCATCTCTCTCACCCTCTCTATGGGTATCTCTCACTAGATTTCCATCTCTCTCTCACCCTCTCTATGGGTATCTCTCACTAGATTTCCATCTCTCTCTCACCCTCTCTATGGGTATCGCTCACTAGATTTCCATCTCTCTCTCATCCTCTCTATGGGTATCTCTCACTAGATTTCCATCTCTCTCTCACCCTCTCTATGGGTATCTCTCACTAGATTTCAATCTCTCTCTCACCCTCTCTATGGGTATCTATCACAAGATTTCCATCTCTCTCACCCTCTCTATGGGTATCTCTCACTAGATTTCCATCTCTCTCTCACCCTCTCTATGGGTATCTCTCACTAGATTTCCATCTCTCTCTCACCCTCTCTATGGGTATCTCTCACTAGATTTCCATCTCTCTCACCCTCTCTATGGGTATCTTTCACTAGATTTCCATCTCTCTCACCCTCTCTATGGGTATCTCTCACTAGATTTCCATCTCTCTCTCACCCTCTCTATGGGTATCTCTCACTAGATTTCCATCTCTCTCTCACCCTCTCTATGGGTATCTCTCACTAGATTTCCATCTCTCTCTCACCCTCTCTATGGGTATCTCTCACTAGATTTCCATTTCTCTCTCACCCTCTCTATTGGTATCTCTCACTAAATTTCCATCTCTCTCACCCTCTCTATGGGTATCTCTCACTAGATTTCCATCTCTCTCTCACCCTCTCTATGGGTATCTCTCACTAGATTTCCATCTCTCTCTCACCCTCTCTATGGGTATCTCTCACTAGATTTCCATCTCTCTCTCACCCTCTCTATGGGTATCTCTCACTAGATTTCCATTTCTCTCTCACCCTCTCTATGGGTATCTCTCACTAGATTTCCATTTCTCTCTCACCCTCTCTATGGGTATCTCTCACTAGATTTCCATCTCTCTCACCCTCTCTATGGGTATCTCTCACTAGATTTCCATCTCTCTCTCACCCTCTCTATGGGTCTCTCTTTTTCTAACTGTCTTGATCTCTATGCCTCTCTCTTTCTAACTGTCTTGATCTCTCTGTCTCTCTCTTTCTAACTGTCTTGATCTCTCTGTCTCTCTCTTGCTAACTGTCTTGATCTCTATGTCTCTCTTTCTAGCTTTTAAAGTTTGAATCCTCGAGCCGGCAAGGTGGAAAAATCTGCCGTTCTGTCTTTGAGCAAGGCAGTTTACCCCCAACAGCAACTGATCCCCGGGTGCCGATGACGTGGATGTCGGTTATGCACCTCTCTGATTCAGAGGGGATGGGTTAAATGCAGAAGATACATTTCAGTTGAATGCATTCAGTTGTGCAACTGACTAGGTATCCACTTTCCCTTTTTCCTAACTGTGTCGATCTCTCGGTCTCTCTCTCTTTCTAACTCTCTCTCTCTCTCTCAATTCAATTATCTCTCTCTCTCTCTCTCTCTCTCTCTCTCTCTCTCTCTCTCTCTCTCTCTCTCTCTCTCTCTCTTCTTTTAATTGACAATCTGTTTCTCTCATTCCTGCTGTCAATCTCCTTTTTATAGCGACCTCCCTGAATTATAGGAACTCCCTGAATTCCACAACATTTAGCCAGCTCAATTTGCTCTCTCTCTCTCTCTCTCTCTCTCTCTCTCTCTCTCTCTCTCTCTCTCTCTCTCTCTCTCTCTCTCTCTCTCTCTATTTCTCTTTTTGTCTCCGTTTGTGTTTGTTGAACACTTCTTTCCATCCGTCCCCCTACCTCATTCTTGATCCCTCTCCCTCTTTCCCTACCACTCTCCTTTTCACAGCTTCCAACCTATAAGGAGGTCAGAGGCTGTGACATGGATGACCTCCGACAGGAACTGAAGACGTTGTTATGTCCAATCGTTAACATCCCTCACAATGATTGACAGATACACACACACACACTCCCTCTCTGCATAGTGATGCATCTGCACTCCCCTGAGGAGTTAGATGTATCTGTCTGCAGCGGGACTGAATGTTGCAGATAATTGTATTTCCTGAGGAACTGAGGAGGCGAGTCACCCTGTATGTGTTGCACTATAAACACACACACTGATTCTCTCTCTCTCTCTCTCTCTCTCTCTCTCTCTCTCTCTCTCTCTCTCTCTCTCTCTCTCTCTCTCTCTCTCTCTCTCTCTCTCTCTCTCTCTAAGTGTGTGTGTTTATAGTGCAACACTTACAGGGTGACTCGCCTCCTCAGTTCCTCAGAAAATACAATTATCTGCAACATTCAGTCCCGCTGCAGACAGATACATCTAACTCCTCAGGGGAGTGCAGATGCATCACTATGCAGAGAGGGAGTGTGTGTGTGTGTGTATCTGTCAATCATTGTGAGGGATGTTAACGATTGGCCATTAACAGTTGGACATAACAACGTCTTCAGTTCCTGAGAGAGAGAGAGAGAGAGAGAGAGAGAGAGAGAGAGAGAGAGAGAGAGAGAGAGAGAGAGAGAGAGAGAGAGAGAGAGAGAACCCCGGGGGACATCTGGGTTAGGGCCTCTGCCAGTTCACGGGACAACAGGGGAATGTCCATTTCATCCCTCTGTGCCAGAGAGAGCTTAGGGAGTTCTGCAAACAACACCTGAGCACACAAAGGATCACACAGTTCTGCACTATACAACTCAGTATAAAACTCCACAGTCCGCTCCCGCATCTCCCCTACCACAGAGGTCACCCGCCCATCCGAAAGCCGTAGACAATGCATACCCTTGGGTTCACCGCTCGGTCCCTACGTAGTTCAGCTAAATTAGCCTGGAGGCCTACGTTGCCTTGCCCCACCAGCTCTACCTCCATCTCACTAATACTACGCTCGAGTTCCCCCAATACTCTCCTAGCCTCTGAGGATGAGCGAGCTGTAGTACTGTTGACAGAAAAGCCGGATTTGGGACTTTTCCCACAACCCACCATTGACGCAGAGACTCACACTCCTCTCTTCGCTGTCCCCACCTTTCCCAAAAAGTCTGGAAACCTGAGCAAAAAGTGGCATCTTGTAAGAGCTTTACCTTAAACTTCCAATAGGATGCCTGCCGAGGCCCTGGTGAAATAGACAGCCGAGCCATGGTTATGTGATGATCCGAAAAACACACCGGGAGAATTTTAGCGCCCAACAGCCTATTGCTCTGATTCCTGGACATGTACAATCGATCAAGCCGGGCTGCGCTCACCCTAGCCCCAAAGACCTTCACCCATATATACTGTCTTGTGTTGGGATGTCTAGTTCTCCAAACATCCACTAGGTCAAACTGATGAATGATGTCCCTTAACACCCCACTGGGCCTGAATGAGGCTCCAATCCATTTCTGTCTTTCGTAAAATCCATCTTACAGTTCCAGTCCCAGCCGACCACCAGCGTCTCCTCAGGCGATACCTGTGAGAGTTCCTGTCTAAGACACCCAAATAGAAGCCCCCTCTCTCTCCCTGTGTTAGGCGGATACACATTTATAAAGACAAAACCCCTGTTGTTAATTTCTGCATTTACTACAAGCAGTCTACCCCTACACACCTCTTTTGAGGAGAACATTTTGACAGACAGACCCGGTACAAAAAGGACTGCCACCCCTGCACTAACATTTGTCCCATGGCTCAGCACACTTGCCCCTTTCCACCAGTGCCCCCAATCGACTTCATTCACCACATCACTATTCCTCTCCTGCAGAAACAACACCTGTCAATTGTTTTGCTTTACATATTCACCCAACACATTCCTCTTTCCCGCATCTCTGGCACCATTAATATTAAGTGAGTCTACCCAAAGAGTCTCCATAAGAAGTGGGAGAAAAGCCAGCAAAGAAAGAGACCAATAGCAAAGCTCAAACAGCCCCAGTGCCAGGAAGAAACTATTCATCTAAACAGCGTCTGAAGGTAGACCTTTACGCACGGTTGTGACCCACTTCCTCAACCTAAACCGTTTCCTGGGTGAGAGAACAACCATGCCTCTCATTTTTCATAGCATGTTGTACTGATCTTACAAACTTTCCCGGATCGCAAATAAAAGCCTCAAGATTAACCTTTTTCCCCTTAGTCTCATTCAGGAACCTTGACAGTTCCTTCACCGTGTACTTTGACCCCTCTGACTGACTGTCTGTCAGCTCTGGACCCATTGAGGAGGAGTCTGAAAAGAAAGCCTCCTCATCTTCCTCAGACTCACCTTCCTCCTCCTCATCTCCATCTCCCATCCTGACCACCTGCCCTTTCTCTCTAGTCGGGGCCTCCCCCACAGCACAAAGGTTCCTTGCTGCCATTGACCACACCAGCCTCTCCCCTCCCACCTCCTTTCTTCTCCCCCTTTTTCCTCTTCCGCATGACACCCTCCTCCACCCCCATAGTTGTTTACCATTCCCACCATACTCTCCTCATCCACTAGCATAACCTGACTAAGCCCAGTCTCAGCTACACCACCATCCATAGATTGACTAGACCCAGCCTCAGCTACACCACCATCCATAGATTGACTAGACCCAGTCTCAGCTACACCACCATCCATAGATTGACTAGACCCAGCCTCATCTACACCACCATCTATAGCATGACTAGGCCAGCCTCATCTACACCACCGTCTATAACATTACTAGACGCAGCCTTAGCTACACTACCATCTGTAGCATGACTAGGCCCAGCCTCTGTTGCCTGCGTCTCATGGCCCTCTGCACGTTGACCTCGATTTCCCCCACTGGCGCTTGAACCCTCACCTTGTCTATGGCCTTTATGTGGGCACGCAAAGCTCTTATGACCCAAATCCCCACACTCAAAGCACCGTAGACTATATGTGCTGGCAAACCCTGCGTAGAGCCCCTCCCCGTGCCTCACTTTAAAATGCACATTTAACTGTTGCTCATTGTTATTCAGAAACATGAACACTTGCCTCCGGAACGAAACAACATGCTTAACGGCATCTGCCTGAAAACCTGCTGACAGTACACAAAAACCACTAGCAAACCTACCAAAACGACTCAGCTCCTTCCTGATTTGATCATCCATAATAAACGGAGGCAAATCTGCAACTACCACCCTAGTCGAAGAGGTAGAAAGAGGAGAAATTGGCACCAACACACCCCTTACAAATATTCCAATAGCAATGAGCCTACCCACCAAATTTGCTATTTACACAACCACAGCTTTGTTCATTCTAGAAGCGGAATGTATACATTCAGCTCCTACCTGTTCGCCGACCGCGAGCAGAACCTCCTCCACCTTAATTCCATTCTCGGGAACACACCTGAATCCATGCCGTAACGACAGCGTCTCCTCCGCGCTAGGCTGCGAAACCATTGCGCACACCACACCGTTCAAAATCCCAGGAAACTGAACCTCTTTTTCCCTAACTTTGAAAAAAATAAACAGTGGGTACTGCTAAAACAAACAGTGCATTAACCCTCCACCATAGAAAATAAGTTAGGACAGAGCCCTCCACACCAAACACTCAAACGCCAAAAAAATCTCACCATGCACTGAGGGAGAGGGAGAGGGAGAGGGAGAGGGAGAGGGAGAGAGAGAGAGAGAGAGAGAGAGAGAGAGAGAGAGAGAGAGAGAGAGAGAGAGAGAGAGAGAGAGAGAGAGAGAGAGAGAGAGAGAGAGGGAGGGAGGGAGGGAGGGAGGGAGGGAGGGAGGGAGGGAGGGAGGGAGGGAGGGAGGGAGGGAGGGAGGGAGAGAGAGAGAGTATCAGAATGGAAAAACTACAGTGGGCACAGGAAGCAAACAGATCAATCAATATACCAGTCCAATACAGACCGACAGACAGACTGACACATATATAGATCGATAGCACTGTCACAAGAGATCACGAATGATTAGTTGTTCTGGCAAACAGCAACAAGGCCATTCAGACCTTTAACCAGACAGTATCCCCAGAGTTCCAACCACCAAGTACAATAACAACAGTGACAATGTAACGGATGGCAGCTACACTGTGTATACAAAAGTATGTGGACACCGCTGGGTTTGGCAAACCCTACCTGACCCTACAGTGGCTAATACACAATGTATACAAAAGTATGTGGACAACCCTTAAAATGAGTGGATTCTATTTCAGCCACACCCGTTGCTGACAGGTGTATGAAGTCGAGCACACAGCCGTGCAATCTCCATAGACAAACATTAGCAGTAGAAATGCCTTACTGAAGAGCTCAGTGACTTTCAACGTGGCACCGTCATAGGATGCCACCTTTCCGACAAGTCAGTTGGTCAAATGTCTGCCCTGCTAGAGCTGCCCCGGTCAACTGTAAGTGCTGTTATTGTGAAATGGAAACATCTAGAAGAAACAACAGGTCAGTCGCGAAGTGGTAGGCCACACAAGTTCACAGAACGGGACCGCCGAGTGCTAAAGTGTGAAGCGCATAAAAATTGTCTGACCTCGGCACACAAGCTGAAGCGCGTAGCGGGTAAAAAATAATCTATCCTCGGCTGCAACACTCACTACCGCGTTCCAAACTGCCTCTGGAAGCAACGTCAGCACAATAACTGTTTGTCGGAAGCTTAATGAAATGGGTTTCCATGGCCGAGCAGCCGCACACAAGCCTAAAATCACCATGCTCAATGCCAAGCGTCGGCTGGAGTGGTGTAACGCTCACCGCCATTGGACTCTAGAGCAGTGGAAACGTGTTCTCTGGAGTGATTAATCACGCTTCACCATCTGGCAGTCCGGTGGACGAATCTGGGTTTGGTGGATGCCAGGAGAACCCTACCTGACCCTATGCATAGTGCTAACTGTAAAGTTTGGTGGAGGAGGAATAATGGTCTGGGGCTGTTTTTCATTGTTCTGGCTAGTCCCCTTAGTTCCAGTGAAGGGAAATCTTAACACTACAGCATACAATGACATTCTAGATGATTCTGTGCTTCCAACTTTGTGGCAAGAGTTTGGGGAAGGTCCTTTCCTGTTTCTGCATGACAATCCCCTCGTGCACAAAGCGAGTTCCATACAGAAATGGTTTGTTGAGATCGGTGTGGAACAACTTGACTGGCCTGCACAGAGCCCTGACCTCAACCCCATCAAACAGCTTTCGGATGAATTGGAACACCGACTGCAAGCCAGGTCTAATCGCTCCACATCAGTGCCCGACCTAACTAATGTTCTTGTGGCTGAATGGAAGCAAGTCCCCGCAGCAATGTTCCAACATCTAGTGGAAAGCCTTCCCAGAAGAGTGGAGGCTGTTATAGCAGCAAAGGGGGGACCAACTCCATATTAATGCCCTTGATTTTGGAATGAGATGATCGGCGAGCAGGTGTCCACATACTCATGGTCATGTAGTGTAGTTAGGTATAATTCCTCGACTGATACAACAACTTAGATGAGATCCATCAACATCAAGATGGAGGAAAAACAACAAAAACATAAAGATTACTGGTGTGCTTCTTCTTTTAATAACCAATAACCCATGACTAGGGAACTAGGGAACCAATAACCAATAACCCATGACTAGGGAACTAGGGAACCAATAACCAATAACCCATGACTAGGGAACTAGGGAACCAATAACCAATAACCCATGACTAGGGAACTAGGGAACCAATAACCAATAACCCATGACTAGGGAACTAGGGAACCAATAACCGATAACCCATGACTAGGGAACTAGGGAACCAATAACCAATAACCCATGACTAGGGAACTAGGGAACCAATAACCCATGACTAGGGAACTAGGGAACCAATAAACAATAACCCATGACTAGGGAACTAGGGAACCAATAACCCATGACTAGGGAACTAGGGAACCAATAACCCATGACTAAGGAACTAGGGAACCAATAACCAATAACCCATGACTTGGGAACGCCAAAACAACAACAACAACAACCTTACCCAGTACAACAACCGTACGCTCTCCCTCCCTTCCTCCCTTCCTCCCTCCCTCCCTCCCTTTCCCTCTCTTTCCCTCCCTTTCCCTCTCTTTCCCTCCCTTTCCCTCTCTTTCCCTCTCGTCTCTTCCTCTCTTTCTATGTAGCTCGCACGTTATGCGGATTTCACCAGCCCAATGAGAGTTATTACTTGAATGTAAAAACCCACTGTTGAAAAATGTTACCGCTTGTAGAAGGCAGGTTTTTAGACTCACTGACAAAAACTTTAGACATTTCGTATCAGATGAGGTATGAGGGGAAAGCTTACATGGTTTATGAAACCAAAGGTAGTCTGACGTGTTTTGATTGTGGGGAGATGGTCATGCACGCACAGGGAGCGGGGCACTGAGGAATCCTCAGTCGAGTCTGATGGGTCTGATCATGCCTCACAGGGGGATTTATTTCCGTTGGTTTTCTTGCTTTCCTTTTCATACCTTTTAATAGAGGCTTTAAGAGTGAGCTCTTTCAACATAAAGGGGGAAGAGACAGCAATAGGAGAGCTGTAGTGTATGAGTTTAGTAGGCATACACTTTAAAATGTGGTGTTCTTACAGGAGACCCACAGTGATAGTGGTAATGAGGCCGTGTGGGGTGTGGGGAGTGGGAGGGGCAGTACTTCCTTAATTATGGATCAAATGTAAGTGCAGGAGTAGCAGATCTGTTCTCATCAGGCCTATATCTTAACGTCATATCTAGTTCTGTTCTCATCAGGCCTAGATCTTAAAGTCATATCTACCTCAGAGGTGGAGAAGGGGCGGGTGTCAGTGGTTCAGGCAGAAATAGGGGTTTTTCCTTTTCTGTTTGTTAATGTCTATGGTCCCAGTAGGGGGGCTGACCGGGTGCAGGTTTTTGAGAAGCTTAGACAGGACCTGGTGCAATAAGACGGGGGGAAGTGGAGTTTGAGAACCTAAGACAATGGTGGGAGGTGGGGAAAACACAAGGCTGTTTAGACAGCAGGACTCTGCCCATGGGACAGCTAGGATAAGGTCTACTATTCCATGGGACAGCTAGGATAAGGTCTACTATTCCATGGGACAGCTAGGATAAGGTCTACTATTCCATGGGACAGCTAGGATAAGGTTTACTATTCCATGGGACAGATAGGATAAGGTTTACTATTCCATGGGACAGCTAGGATAAGGTCTACTATTCCATGGGACAGCTTGGATAAGGTCTACTATTCCATGGGACAGCTAGGATAAGGTGACAACACTGTTTCACAGTGTGCACAGGAGATTCTAAAGGAGCTGCCTAAGATGGGGCCTGAGCAGAGTGCTGGGCTGGAGGGTGATATTTCCTTTCTGGGAACTTACAGCGGCTGTGCAGCAGCTTTCCCCAGCTCCCCGTGCGCCGGGGGTCGATGGACTGACAGCTGAGTTTTCTAAACGTTTCTGGGGCGTATTGGGGAGGGACCTCTCACAGGTCTTTCAGGAGTCCCACTCTGTACCGCCAATCAGCTGCTTGAGGGCAGTGATGTCACTACTGCTGAAGAAGGGGGATAGGGGCCGGTTACAGGCCGTGTAGCTCAGTTGGTAGAGCATGGCGTTTGCAACGCCAGGGTTGGGGGTTCGATTCCCACGGGGGGGCCAGTATGAACAAAAAAAAACAAAAAAAAATGTATGCACTCACCAACTGTAAGTCGCTCTGGATAAGAGCGTCTGCTAAATGACTCAAATGTAAAAATGTAAAATGTAAATAAGCGACATAATCAGTCGCTTAGAGCTCCAGGCCATAGTCTAGCCAGCTATCTAAACCTGTAGTAATCATGGCTGAATACCGACCCCATTGATTATTGTTATTCACTCTCACTCAGATTTCATTAACATGGCATAAGTCATGGCAAAATGTGTAGAACTGCAGGACATTTGCTTTAAAACTGAAAAAATGTCTCTGCACCCCCATGGCAAAATGAGTAGAATTATATGAAATATGTTATAAAATTGCAACATTTTCTCTCTGCCCCTTGGCAAAATGTGTAGAACTGCAGAAAACTTGCTTTAAAAGGTGCAAGTTCGAAGTTTGGTTGTGCATCAGCACTTTTTCTGTTGTTATGTCAGTCACTGATAGGGTTGAATATTTTCCCGGTTTTTAACAATATTCCATCCCGAGAAAAAAATCTATTTTCTCCTGGGTAACCCGGTATTTCCCGGGCCTATGTCTGGATTTGATTAGAGCTTTGATCTAAAATTCAAGCCTGATGCAACCTGAGCCTGATAAAATATATTTTATGAACCCTCCATTAAAGACATTTAATAAGCACAAGCACAAAAAAGCACAAATTATTGTGCCGTTTTCCAATACGTAGGATACATTACTCACAACAGAAAAACATAAAAGCCCATAGATGTAGCTAGCTATATAAAGCCCATAGATGTAGCTAGCTATATAAAGCCCATAGATGTAGCTAGCTATATAAAGCCCATAGATGTAGCTAGCTATATAAAGCCCATAGATGTAGCTGGCTATATAAAGCCCATAGATGTAGCTAGCTATATAAAAGCCCATAGATCTAGCTAGCTATATAAAGCCCATAGATGTAGCTAGCTATATAAAGCCCATAGATGTAGGTAGCTATATAAAGCCCATAGATGTAGCTAGCTATATAAAGCCCATAGATGTAGCTAGCTATATAAAGCCCATAGATGTAGCTAGCTATATAACGCCCATAGATGTAGCTAGCTATATGCTCTCTTGGGTAAATAAATGAAACTAGCTCCAGTAGGCTAATCTTTTTTAGTGTGAACTGTATTACTGTACTGTATTGTATTATACAGTATGGACTGGAATTACACACATCGTTCAAACCATGATAAAGCAGGGAGAGAACATGCGATTCTGGTGCAGCACATGAGGCCTACAAAGTTACAAGTATAGGCTAGCGTATTTGATTGACATTTTTCATAATATATAATGTTATTAGCCTACCTCCTCCTTCTCTCTCTAGTGTTGCTTCATTCCTTTCTCACTTTCAACAGTTAAATGAAATACGTTTTGTTGTCCTTATCTTCATTATTCTAATGACATTCTTGAATAATATAGGACTAGAATTAGATGCAGAAATTATTCACTTAACTTCACGAAGATTGAATGGTTACGGGTCTGAATAAATAACTGCTATAGGCCACCGCCATCGCGCGTTCACTCTTCTTTCAAACTACCCGTGAGTTCTATTCTCAAGAGCTTGAGTCCCTCTTCCAACAGTCTATTGGTATAAGAAATGCAAAAAAAAACGAAAATGTCCAGCAAGCTATGCTAGTCTAGCTTTTCCTGCATGGGACTCCAAGATCTAAGGAGTGTTTTTTAAGGAGAGGCCAGCGGAGCACAGGTGCGTGCGTATTGCGCAAGAGACAGAGGCTATAAGTTAGAAGCTTACTATGCATAACCCATCATTAATTAGCTAAATATAAGGCTAATACTGCATTGAATTTATTACCTGAAAGAGGTAAGCTAGGACATCTATATATAGGCCTATATATCATTCTAGAACCGGATTATCTATTTTGGATGCAATTTGAATGGAGTTGATGGAGAGAAAGAAAGACTGTGAGAGAGTGCTCGCTCATGCCCTGATTTAAAGCAACGATATTCGAGTGATAAGGTATTTTAAAACTCTGCAGCTGCAATAAATAAATAAAAATGTTTCAATAAAATTAGAATGTGATGCCCGAAAGCCGGATGGAGATGGGTAAATTAGACGCACATTCAGTCATTATATTACTGTAGTATAGACTATGCTGCAGCAAATGTAGGTCTACCTGTCACAAGAAACAAAGTGACCATGATAAGATGATAAGTCATGAGTGATAAGGTATTTTAAAACTCTTCAGCTGCAATATTAATAAAATAAAA
Source organism: Coregonus lavaretus (assembly GCF_964263955.1). Taxonomy (NCBI): domain Eukaryota; kingdom Metazoa; phylum Chordata; class Actinopteri; order Salmoniformes; family Salmonidae; genus Coregonus; species Coregonus lavaretus. The sequence goes on from NW_028165259.1 coordinate 27,361, forward strand.
TATAAGGTGACCCGCGAAAGCCAGATGGAGATTGGGTAAATTCGGTCTTTATATATTACTGTAGCACAGGCTATGCTGCAGCAAATGTAGGTCCATCTGTCACAATAAATAAAAAAGTTACCATGGTGAGATGATAGGTTTACATACTGAGATGGGCTGTCGGTCCCCACTCTGAGAGTTGATCATGCAGTGACCAGAGAGAAGGCCGTAGAGAATCCATGGCATATCATTTAACAGTTCCATTTCACGTCTATGTTCATATAAATATATTTCTTAAAACTGCATTGTTGGTTAAGGGCTTGTAAGTAAGCATTTCACTGTAAGGTCTACACCTGTTGTATTTGGCGCATGTGGCAAATACAATTTGATTTGATTTGAAATAATTGATTATAATATTTTATTATATTTATTGAAAAAAGGGTCCGATCCTTAAGAGGTTAACATCTCTTTTCTGGATTTGGATAATTAACGTGTATCGGCCTAATTCTGCTCTGCATGCTTTATTTGGTGTTTTACGTTGTATACGGAGGATGTTTTTGCAGAATTCTGCATGCAGAGTCTTATTATAGTATTTGTCCCATTTTGTGAATTCTTGGTTGGTGAGCGGACCCCAGACCTCAGAACCATAAAGGGCAATGGGTTCTATAACTGATTCAAGTATCTTTAGCCAGATCCTAAATTGGGATGTCGAATTTTATGTTCCTTTTGATAGCGTAGAAGGCTGTTGTTTAGGCCGAGGTAGGTATAGTTTTTTGTGTGCTCTAGGGCAACGGTGTCTAGATGGAATTTGTATTTGTGGTCCTGGCAACTGGACCTTTTTTGGAACACCATTTTCTTTGTCTTACTGAGATTTACTGTCAGGGCCCAGGTCTGACAGAATCTGTGCAGAATATCTAGGTGCTGCTGTAGGCCCTCCTTGGTTGGGGAGAGAAGCACCAGATCATCAGCAAACAGTAGACATTTGACCTCAGATTCTAGTAGGGTGAGGCCGGGTGCTGCAGACTGTTCTAGTGCCCTCGCCAATTTGTTGATATATACAGTTGAAGTCGGAAGTTTACATACACCTTAGCCAAATACATTTAAAATCCTTTTTTTTTTTTTTTTTTTTTTTCAATTCTTGACATTTAATCCTAGTAATAATTCCCTGTCTTCGGTCAGTTTGGATCATCACTTTATTTTAAGAATGTGAAATGTCAGAATAATAGTAGAGAGAATGATTTATTTCAGCTTTTATTTATTTCATCACATTCCCAGTGGGTCAGAAGTTTACATACACTCAATTAGTATTTGGTAGCATTGCCTTTAAAATTGTTTAACTTGGGTAAAACGTTTCGGGTAGCCTTACACAAGCTTCCCACAATAAGTTGGGTGAATTTTGGCCCATTCCTCCTGACAGAGCTGGTGTAACTGAGTCAGGTTTGTAGGCCTCCTTGCTCGCACACGCTTTTTCAGTCTGCCCACACATTTTCTATAGGATTGAGGTCAGGGCTTTGTGATGGCCACTCCAATACCTTGACTTTGTTGTCCTTAAGCCATTTTGCCATAACTTTGGAAGTATGCTTGGGATCATTGTCCATTTGGAAGACCCATTTGCAACCAAGCTTTATCATCCTGACAGATGTCTTGAGATGTTGCTTCAATATACTGTATCCACATAATTTTCCTTCCTCATGATGCCATCTATTTTGTGAAGTGCACCAGTCCCTCCTGCAGCAAAGCACCCCCACAGCATGATGCTGCCACCCCTGTGCTTCATGATTGGGATGGGGTTCTTCGGCTTGGAAGTACCCCCTTTTTCCTCCAAACATAACGATGGTCATTATGGCCAAACAGTTCTATTTTTGTTTCATCAGACCAGAGGACATTTCTCCAAAAAGTACGATCTTTGTCCCCATGTGCAGTTGCAAACCATAGTCTGGCTTTTTTATGGCGGTTTTGGAGCAGTGGCTTCTTCCTTGCTGAGCGGCCTTTCAGGTTATGTCGATGTAGGACTCGTTTTACTGAGGATATAGATACTTTTGTGCCTGTTTCCTCCAGCATCTTCACAAGGTCCTTTGCTGTTGTTCTGGGATTGATTTGCACTTTTCGCACAAAAGTACGTTCATCTCTAGGAGACAGAATGCGTCTCCTTTCTGAGCGGTATGACGGCTGTGTGGTCCCATGGTGTTTATACTTAGGTACTATTGTTTGTACAGACGTGAACGTGGTACCTTCAGGCGTTTGGAAATTGCTCCCAAGGATTAACCAGACTTGTTGAGGTCATGATTTTCCCATGAAGTCAAGCAAAGAGGCACAGAGTTGAAGGTAGGCCTTGAAATACATCCACAGGTACACCTCCAATTTACTCAAATTATGTAAATTAGCCTGTCAGAAGCTTCTGAAGCCATTACATAATTTTCTGGAATTTTCCAAGCTGTTTAAAGACACAGTCAACTTAGTGTATGTAAACTTCTGACCCACGGGAATTGTGATACAGTAAATTATAAGTGAAATAATCTGTCTGTAAACAATTGTTGGAAACATTACTTGTGTCATAAACAAAGTAGATGTCCTAACCAACTTGCCATAACTATAGTTTGTTAACAAGAAATGTGTGGAGTGGTTGAACAACAAGTTTTAATGACTCCAACCTAAGTGTATGTAAACTTCCGACTTCAACTGTATGTTGAAGAGGGTGGGGCTCAAGCTGCATCCCTGTCTCACCCCACAGCCCTGTTGAAAGAAATGTATGTGTTTTTTTAGCCAATTTTAACTGCACACTTGTTGTTTGTGTGCATGGATTTTATAATGTTGTACATTTTCCCCCCAAAACAGCTTCTCATCAATTTGTATAGCAGACCCTCCTGCCAAATTGAGCCAAAAGCTTTTTTGAAATCAACAAAGCATAAGAAGACTTTGCGTTTGTTTTGGTTTGTTTGTTTGTTTGTCAATTAGGGTGTGCAGGGTGAATACGTGGTCTGTCGTATGGTAATTTGGTAAAAAGCCAATTTGACATTTGCTCAGTACATTGTTTTCACTGAGGAAATGTACAAGTCTGTTGTTAAGGATAATGCAGAGGATATGCTGCAGAGGATATGTTAATTAGAGTTACCAGCCTCAGAAATTGCAGCCCAAATAAATGCTTCACAGAGTTCAAGTAACAGACACATCTCAACACCAACTGTTCAGAGGAGACCATGTGAATCAGGCCTTCATGGTCAAATTGCTGCAAAGAAACCACAACTAAAGGACACCAATAATAAGAAGAGACTTGCTTGGGGCAAGAAACACGAGCAATGGACATTAGATGGGTGGAGATTTGTCCTTTGGTCCGGAGTCCAAATTGGAGATTTTTGGTTCCAACTGCCGTGTCTTTGTGAGACGCGGTGTGGGTGAACGGATGATCTCCGCATGTGTAGTTCCCACCGTAAAGCATGGAGGAGGAGGTGTTATGGTGTGGGGGTGCTTTGCTGGTGACACTGTCTGTGATTTATTTAGAATTCAAGGCACACTTAACCAGCATGGCTACCACAGCATTCTGCAGCGATACGCCATCCCATCTGGTTTGGGCTTAGTGGGACTATCATTTGTTTTTTAACAGGACAATGACCCAACACACCTCAAGGCTGTGTAAGGGCTATTTTACCAAGAAGGAGAGTGATGGAGTGCTGCATCAGATGACCTGGACTCCACAATCCCCTGACCTCAACCAAATTGAGATGGTTTGGGATGAGTCGGACTGCAGAGTGAAGGAAAAGCAGCCAACAAGTGCTCAGCATATGTGGGAACTCCTTCAAGACTGTTGGAAAAGCATTCCAGATTGAGAGAATGCCAAGAGTGTGCAAAGCTGTCATCAAGGCAAAGGGTGGCTATTTGAAGAGTCTCAAATATAAAATATATTTTGATTTTTTTAACACTTTTTTGGTTACCACATGATTTCATATGTGTTATTTCATAGTTTTGATGTCTTCACTATGTAGAAAATAGTGAAAATAAATAAAAACCCTTGAATGAGTAGGTGTTCTAAAACTTTTGACCGGTGGTGTTTATATATTTTTTGAAATATTAAATTTACGTAAGCATTCAGACCATTTACTCAGTACTTTGTTGAAGCACCTTTGGCAGCAATTACAGCCTCAAGTCTTCTTGGTATGACACTACAAGCTTGGCACACCTGTATATGGAGAGTTTCTCCCATTCTTCTCTGCAGATCCTCTCAAGCTCTGTCAGGTTGTATGGGGAGCATCGCTGCACAGCTATTTTCAGGTCTCTCCAGAGATGTTCGATTGGGTTCAAGTCCGGGCTCTGGCTGGGCCACTCAAGGACATTCAGAGACTTGTCCCAAAGGCACTCCTGCGTTGTCTTGGCTGTGTGCTTAGGGTCGTTGTCCTGTTGGAAGGTGAACCTTAACCCCTGTATGGGGTCCTGAGCGCTCTGGAGCAGGTTTTCATCAAGGATCTATGCACTTTGCTCCGTTCATCTTCCCTCGATCCTGACAAGTCTCCCAGTCCCTGCCGCTGAAAAACATCCCCACAGCATGATGCTGCCACCACCATGCTTCACCGTAGTGACGATGCCAGGTTTCCTCCAGACGTGACGTTTGGCATTCAGGCCAAAGTGTTCAATTTTGGTTTCATCAGACCAGAGAATCTTGTTTCTCATGGTCTGAGAGTCTTTAGGTGCCTTTTGGCAAACTTCAAGCAGGCTGTCATGTACCTTTTACTGAAGAGTGGCATCCATCTTGCCACTGTACCATAAAGGCCTGATTGGTGGAGTGCAGCAGAGGTGGTTGTCCTTCTGGTAGGTTCTCCAACCTCCACAGAGGAACTCTAGAGCTCTGTCAGAGTGACCATCGAGTTCTTGGTCACCTCCCTGACCAAGGCCCTTCTCCCCCGATTGATCAGTTTGGCCGGGCGGCCATCTCTAGGAAGCGTCTTGGTGATTCCAAACTTCTTCCATTTAAGAATGATGGAGGCAACTGTGTTCTTGGGGACCTTCAATGCTGCAGAAATATTTGGTACCCTTCCCCAGATCTGTGCCTCGACACAATCCTATCTCGGAGCTCTACAGACAATTCCTTCGACCTAATGGCTTGATTTCTGCTCTGACATGCGCTGTTAACTGTGGGACCTTATATAGACAGGTGTGTGCCTTTCCAAAT
>NW_028165259.1:37500-57767 GCF_964263955.1 Coregonus lavaretus
GCGTGCTCAATTTTATACACCTGTCAGCAACAGGTGTGGCTGAAATAGCAGAATCCACTAATTTGAAGGGGTGTCCACATACTCTTTTATATATAGTGTACATGCAAAACTAGTGCACTAAAAAGGGGATAGGGTGCCATTTGGGGACTCAGAAGAGGTATGACTCACGTGTTGATTATAGTCTAGCTGCTAGCACCATCGTCAGTGATGACATACAGACCAGACTGTAACCTAGGTAACCTAACTCAAAGATTTGTAGAAGACCTTTGAGCATATTTGGCTCCCTGTCAGGACCCATCTATTCCCATCTATTTCCTGGAGAGTTACCATCGTGTAGCTTTTCGCTCCAACCTCAGTCGTAACCAACCGGATTCAGTTTATCAACCAGCTGATTATTAGGATCAGGTACGCTAGATTGGCCTATGGGGCTTTGGTAAAAAAAGAAGTGCACTATATAGGGAATAGGATGCCATTTGTGACTCAACTCTTGACTAGCAAGTAGCTTTTTTTGCCTCCAAAAATCGCTTCCTCCTTGCTCTGTTTCACCTAGCCTGGTCCCAGATCTGTTTGTGTGTCTTGCCAACTCCTATATAGGGCGTGACAATGACCATCGCAGGTCGCAAGACAGCACATACAGGTCTGGGACCAGGCTAAGGTCCCATTATTGCTGTAAGTGAATGAGAGTTATGTTGTTAACTTGTATTTGTATTTATTAGGGATCCCCAAGGAGCAGCTACTCTTCCTGGGGTCCAAACATATTAAAGCATTTACATTACATTAAAACAAAATATAAAACAGTACATCATATGACATTATTACACCACTACCTATCTACAATACAACATGTTTAATACCACCATACAACAATATCACAATGTGTGTGTATGCATGTGTCTATACCCTTGTGTGTGTCTCTTCACAGTCCCCGTTGTTCCATAAGGTGTATTTCTACCTGTTTTTAAAATCTGATTCTACTGCTTGAGTACACCTAAAAAGCTTAAAGGTGCAATCTGCAGTTCAAACAATAACAAAGTGGAAACCCTGCCCCTGATTTGGAACACAGCAGAGGGATGAGGCTGGAGAAATGTAACCACTATCAACCATAACCATGTTTTGAGGCTATACCCAGATTGGGTGAAAACGCGCTTTGGTGATGACATTTCACTTTCTTATGTTGTAAAATACGTTTTACCAAGACATATATGATTCTTCATGTTCTGAATCATTCAGTCTTTCTCTAACATATCGTTAACATCATATCCAAAATGTCGGATTTTGTAACCTAATACATCCGATAATAAGCAATGAGCTCTGTTGACAATTATTTTAAAAAACTCTTCTAAAGTTTGTAATTTCCACAGAAATGTCAGACTTGATTTGCTCTAATAAAAATTGTATCAACCCCTAAAAATTTTTTTCCATTCATTATAATACCTCACATGTCTTGTTGCTGCAGGATTATTTCCCTGCTGTAGCAAACTGGCTCAAATTTAGATCCTACATCTGTATCCAGATTTTAAAAACACCATAGTGCTTTTCAAAGCTCATCACTAAGCTAAGGATCCTGGGACTAAACACCTCCCTCTGCAACTGGATCCTGGACTTCCTGATGGGCCGCCTCTAGGTGGTAAGGGTAGGTAGTCTCCTGAGTGGCGCAGTGGTCTAAGGCACTGCATCGCAGTGCTAGCTGTGCCACTAGAGATCCTGGTTCGAATCCAGGCTCTGTCGCAGCCGGCCGTGACCGGGAGACTCATGGGCAGCGCACAATTGGCCTAGCGTTGTCCAGGGTAGAGGAGGGAATGGCCGGCAGGGATGTAGCTCAGTTGATAGAGCATGGCGTTTGCAACGCCAGGGTTGTGGGTTCGATTCCCACGGGGGACCAGTATGAAAAAAAAAAAAAAAAAAAAAATGTATTCACTAACTGTAAGTCGCTCTGGATAAGAGCGTCTGCTAAATGACTAAAATGTAAAATGTAAAAAATGTAATAGCACATCTGCCACACTGATCCTCAACACGGGGGCCCCTCAGGGGTGCGTGCTCAGTCCCCCCCTGTACTCCCTGTTCACCCATGACTGCATGGCCAGGCACGACTCCAACACCATCATTAAGTTTGCCGACGACACAACAGTGATAGGCCTGATCACCGACAACGATGAGACAGCCTATAGGGAGGAGGTCAGAGACCTGGCCGTGTGGTGCCTGGATAACAACCTCTCCCTCAACGTGACCAAGACAAAGGAGATGATTGTGGACTACAGGAAAAAAAAGAGGACTGAGCACGCCCCCATTCTCATCGACAGGGCTGTAGTGGAACAGGATGAGAGCTTCAAGTTCCTTGGTGTCCACATCACCAACGAACTATCATGGTCCAAACACACCAAGACAGTCGTGAAGAGGGCACGACAAAGCCTATTCCCCCTCAGAAGACTGAAAAGATTCGGCATGGGTCCTCAGATCCTCAAAAAATTCTACAGCTGCACCATCGAGAGCATCCTGACTGGTTGCATCACCGCCTGGTATGGCAACTGCTTGGCCTCCGACCGCAAGGCACTACAGAGGGTAGTGCGTACGGCCCAGTACATCACTGGGGACAAGCTTCCTGCCATCCAGGACCTCTATACCAGGCGGTGTCAGAGGAAGGCCCTCAAAATTGTCAAAGACTCCAGCCACCCTAGTCATAGACTGTTCTCTCTGCTACCGCACGGCAAGCGGTACCGGAGTGCCAAGTCTAGGTCCAAAAGACTTCTCAACAGCTTCTACCCCCAAGTCATACGACTCCTGAACAGCTAATCATGGCTACCTGGACTATTTGCACTGCCCCCCCACCCCATCTTTTTACGCTGCTGCTACTCTGTTAATTGTTTATGCATAGTCACTTTAACTCTACCCACATGTACATATTACTTCAACTACCTCAACTAGCCGGTGCCCCCGCACATTGACTCTGCACCGGTACACCCTTGTATATAGCCTCCCTACTGTTATTTTATTTTACTTCTGTTCTTTTTTCTCAACACTTTTTTGTTGTTGTTTTATTTGACTTTTTTATAAAAAAATAAATGCACTGTTGGTTAAGGGAATACCTGTTGTATTCGGCGCATGTGGCCAATAAAATTTGATTTGATTTGATTTGTGTCCTCCGGATTCGAGAAGAACGATGACGAGTTCAACGGTGAGCCTGTCAGTTAGCCTTCATTCTCTCACAGCATCCAGCCTAGCAGACGCAATGCTATTTTCCAGATTTTTGACCGTATCCAGATTTTCATATTGTCCTTTTCTCTTCAAAAAATGAACTCAATATTAAGAAGGTGTTCCTAATGTATTGTATACTCAGTGTATCTTAAGTCTATATTGTTTAATGTCCTCTGGATTCTAAAAGAATGATGACGAGTTCAACGGCGAGCCTGTCAGTTAGCCTTCATTCTCTCTCAGTGTCACGGTCGTGTTAAGGAATTGACCAAGGCGCAGCGTGTGAAACGAACATGGTACTTTATTTAGTTAAAGCACGAAAAACAAGAAACACGACTAGTGAAGTCCACAGTCAACCTGACTGATAACGGAAACAAAAACCCACAATGCCCACAGGAAAACATGCAGTATAAATATGGCTCCCAATCAGAGATAACGAGCCGACAGCTGACACTCGTTACCTCCGATTGGGAGTCAATGACCAAACCTAGAAATAAACGTGACAGAAATGCAAACATAGAAAATCACCCAAAACCCAACAAAACACAATACACCCTGGCTCAAATACAAAAGTCCCGGAGCCAGAGTGTTACAGTACCCCCCCCTAAAGGTGCGCACTCCGGGCGCACCAGCATACAGTCTCGGGGAGGGTCTGGGTGGGCGTCTGTCCACGGTGGCGGTTCTGGCCCTGGTCGTGGTCCCCACCCCACCTTAGTCACCACCCGCTTCCCTAGCCTCCTCCACATGACCACCCTCCAACTTACTCCACCTGGATTTAGGGGCAGCACCGGGCTAAGGGACAGCACCTGGCTAAGGGGCGGATCCTGGCTGGCTGGCTCTGGCGGATCCTGGCTGGACGGCTCATGGCAGGCTGAAGGATCTGGCTGCTCATGGCTGGCTGACGGATCTGGCTGCTCATGGCTGGCTGACGGATCTGGCTGCTCATGGCTGGCTGACGGATCTGGCTGCTCATGGCTGGCCGACGGATCTGGCTGCTCATGGCTGGCCGACGGATCTGGCTGCTCATGGCTGGCCGACGGATCTGGCTGCTCATGGCTGGCGGAAGGCTCTGGCTGCTCATGGCTGGCGGAAGGCTCTGGCTGATCCTGTCTGGCAGAAGGCTCTGGCTGATCCTGTCTGGCAGAAGGCTCTGGCTGATCCTGTCTGGCGGAAGGCTCTGGCTGATCCTGTCTGGCGGAAGGCTCTGGCTGATCCTGTCTGGCGGAAGGCTCTAGCGGCTCTGGTCTGGCGGACGGCTCTGATGGCTCATGGCAGACGGGCGGCTTTGCAGGCTTTAGGCAGACGGGCAGTTCAGGCCCCGTTGGGCAGACGGCAGACTCTGGCCGTCTGAGGCGCACCGTAGACTTAGTGCGGGTGGCCGGAACAGGCCGGACCGGGCTGGCGACGCGCACCGTAGTCTTGGTGCGGGTGGCAGGAACAGGCCGGGTCGGGCTGGCGACGCGCACCGTAGTCTTGGTGCGGGTGGCAGGAACAGGCCGGGTCGGGCTGGCGACGCGCACCGTAGTCTTGGTGCGGGTGGCAGGAACAGGCCGGACCGGGCTGGCGACGCGCACCGTAGACTTGGTGCGGGTGGCAGGAACAGGCCGGACCGGGCTGGCGACGCACACCGTAGACCTGGTGCGGGTGGCAGGAACAGGCCGGACCGGGCTGTGGAGACGGATAGGAGGCCTGGAGCGAACAGCGGACACCACCCGTCCTGGCTGAATGCCTACCCTCACACACTCTGTGTGAGGCATCAGCACAGGACGTACAGGGCGGTGTACCCCTGGCCTGGTGGCCTCCTGGATACTCCCCCTTTTCTCCTCCGTCAGCCCCGTCGTCCATGCCGTGTGCCCCCCCCTAAAAATTTTCTGGGGTTGACACACGACCCTCCGACGATGGCCCTGCTGCCGCCGTTGCTCCTCTCTCGCCAGGGCCTTGATCCTTCCCCAAGGTCCCTTGCCTCCGAGCATGTCCTCCCAGGACCACGATGTGCCCACCTGGGCCATCGCCAGCCTCTCCATCTCCTTGCCCGGTGCCTCCTCCCATGTCCAGTCTCCCTGCTCCTGGACACGCTGCTTGGTCTTTCTTTGGTGGGTTATTCTGTCACGGTCGTGTGAAGGAATTGACCAAGGCGCAGCGTGTGAAACGAACATGGTACTTTATTTAGTTAAAGCACGAAAAACAAGAAACACGACTAGTGAAGTCCACAGTCAACCTGATTGATAACGGAAACAAAAACCCACAATGCCCACAGGAAAACATGCAGTATAAATATGGCTCCCAATCAGAGATAACGAGCCGACAGCTGACACTCGTTACCTCCGATTGGGAGTCAATGACCAAACCTAGAAATAAACGTGACAGAAATGCAAACATAGAAAATCACCCAAAACCCAACAAAACACAATACACCCTGGCTCAAATACAAAAGTCCCGGAGCCAGAGTGTTACACTCAGCGTCCAGCCTAGCTGACGCAATGCTATTTTCCTGAATGTTTTCTCCCTCTGGTCTGCATTGAGTGGCAGACATCTTTTATGTTTAATTCTGTACAGAGGGCTATAAGGGTCCGCTGATACAGCCCTAGTAAAAGGCCCAGCGCACTACTTTTGTGATAAGAAATGTTTTAAACAAAAATAAAAAAAATGAATACTATTTATTTGTTTTGATTTTCAAGGGGTGCTGCAGCAGACTATAATTAGAGGATGCTGCCTATAGATATAGACTAGAATTAGAGGCTGCTGCTGCCTATTGAAATCACTGGTCACTTTAAGAAATGGAACACTAGTCACTTTAATAATGTTTACATATCTTGCATTACTCATCTCATATGCATATACTGTATTCTATACGATTCTACTGTATCTTAGTCCATGCCGCTCCGTCATTGCTCATCCATATATGTATATATTCTTAAATTCCATTCCTTACATAGATTTGTGTTTATTGGGTACAGTAATCCCTCGTTTATCGCGGGGGTTACGTTCCGAAAATGACCCGCGATAAGTGAAATCCGCGAAATAGAAAACTTTTTTTTTTTTACAATTAGCAACTATTACATGTATACAAATACAGTGACTCACGTGTAGGCCGTTTCGTCGACATTATGGGTTTAGAAGATGTTCGAAATTACAAGATAATTTGGCCAACTTAATGTAAATTTGCCAAGCTGTTTTATGTACGTACACATAACTGCACGAGACGACAAAATGATAGCACAATTCGTAGCATGTTTTGATACAAGAAGCGGGAGTGAGTTTTTAGCGAATCAGAATGCAGAGCACAATGCACCAAAAAAAAAAAAAAAATGCATTATGAAAATCCGCGAAATAGCGAATCCGCGATAAGTGAACCGCGAAGTGGCGAGGGATCACTGTATATGTTGTGAAATTGTTAGATATTACTTGTTAGATATTACTGCACTGTCGGAGCTAGAAGCACAAGCATTTCGCTACACCTGCAATAACAGCTATCAGCTAAACACGTGTATATGACAAATATTTTTGAGGGGATTTGATTAATACAAATAAAATGGATGTACCAATTGCAGATTGCCCCTGTAAGCAGGGTAACAGAGCTGTTTGGACCTGTTCTGGCTCTGCCCAGACACCTAAATCACACCTGCCACATGAGAACATTGTTTCTAGTGATAACTCAGTCTTTAGTCACGACCCAACAGAGGACAGTATCCCACTACTGAGCACCCACTCCCACTAGTAACCCACTACTGAGTACCCACTCCCACTAGTAACCCACTACTGAGTACCCACTCCCACTAGTAACCCACTACCGAGTACCCACTCCCACTAGTAACCCACTCCCACTAGTAACCCACTACTGAGTACCCACTCCCACTAGTAACCCACTACTGAGTACCCACTCCCACTAGTAACCCACTACTGAGTACCCACTCCCACTAGTAACCCACTACTGAGTACCCACTCCCACTAGTAACCCACTCCCACTAGTAACCCACTACTGAGCACCCACTCCCACTAGTAACCCACTACTGAGTACCCACTCCCACTAGTAACCCACTACTGAGTACCCACTCCCACTAGTAACCCACTACTGAGTACCCACTCCCACTAGTAACCCACTACTGAGTACCCACTCCCACTAGTAACCCACTCCCACTAGTAACCCACTACTGAGCACCCACTCCCACTAGTAACCCACTACTGAGTACCCACTCCCACTAGTAACCCACTACTGAGTACCCACTCCCACTAGTAACCCACTCCCACTAGTAACCCATTACTGAGCACCCACTCCCACTAGTAACCCACTACTGAGTACCCACTCCCACTAGTAACCCACTACTGAGCACCCACTCCCACTAGTAACCCACTACTGAGTACCCACTCCCACTAGTAACCCACTACTGAGTACCCACTCCCACTAGTAACCCACTCCCACTAGTAACCCACTACTGAGTACCCACTCCCACTAGTAACCCACTACTGAGCACCCACTCCCACTAGTAACCCACTACTGAGTACCCACTCCCACTAGTAACCCACTACTGAGTACCCACTCCCACTAGTAACCCACTACTGAGTACCCACTCCCACTAGTAACCCACTACTGAGCACCCACTCCCACTAGTAACCCACTACTGAGTACCCACTCCCACTAGTAACCCACTACTGAGTACCCACTCCCACTAGTAACCCACTACTGAGTACCCACTCCCACTAGTAACCCACTACTGAGTACCCACTCCAACTAGTAACCCACTACTGAGTACCCAACCCCAACTCCCAAACCACTGCCCTGAGACACTATGGTGGGCTACAGGCCTCTTCCTGCTCAGCCAATTACAGTCTGTGTTACTGTGTTACAGTGTTCTAATTAATGCTCTATAAAATGTGCCAACAGACACAGACAATTTGGTTGAGTTCCCGCTCGGCCACATTGCAGACGTTGCATTGCGTCAACCAATAGTTGTGTGACACGTCATTGACTGACATGTCAAAACACCTATCCAGGAGAACTGGCATGTGTCTGCAATGTAATCGGGCAGAAAACCCGACCAGTGACCGGTAGCAAGTATTGTGTACGTTTGTATACGTGTGTCTACAATAAATCATTCATAAGCATTATCTATACAGTGAATGAAATGTGCCAACACACCAGCCAATTTCTCGGACATAAATGTGCCCATGATAAGCTTGGCCTGTCACATGAGAGCAGTCTGTAGCATCAACGGGCACACTGTCACTGTCTGATCCATAGCAGCTGACCTATCGATCCCATAGGTCTACTGTACTGTGATGTCATCAGACTACTGTACTTATGATTGGTTCAGTTGTTTCAGTCTACTGACCTGCCTCAAAGCAATAAAGAACATTTAAAATTGTAGTGGTTGGCTTTCTCAGTTGGTTGAACGGTGCTGGTAGAAACTCTTCTCTGCTTCACAATGTTTACAATTTAATTGTAGTGGTTGGCTTTCTCAGTTGGTTGAACGATGCTGGTAGAAACTCTTCTCTGCTTCACAATGTTTACATTTTAATTGTAGTGGTTGGCTTTCTCAGTTGGTTGAATGGTGCTGGTAGCAACTCTTCTCTGGTTGAACGGTGCTGGTACCATGTTGTCGCTTCCCCAATGTTCAAGTGCACCTTTTCCAAGTAGTGCCCCAAAATGACATGACTCACTAGTGGAGGTTTAGTGGTGCTGAGGGCTTGGAAACGCACACACACAGAGAGAGAGAGAGTAGGATGCTGTATCTCTCTATCTACCAAGTAGGCTGCTCTATCTACCAAGTAGGCTGCTCTATCTACCAAGTACATTTTACATTTTAGTCATTTAGCAGACGCTCTTATCCAGAGCGCCTTACAGTTAGTGAGTACATACATTTTCATACTGGCCCCCCGTGGGAAACGAACCTACAACCCTGGCATTGCAAGCACCATGCTCTACCAACTGAGCTACAGGGGACTAGGATCCTGTATGTCTCTATCTACCAAGTAGGATCCTGTATCTCTCTATCTACCAAGTAGGATGCTGTATCTCTCTATCTACCAAGTAGGATGCTGTATCTCTCTATCTACCAAGTAGGATGCTGTATCTCTCTATCTACCAAGTAGGATGCTGTATCTCTCTATCTACCAAGTAGGATGCTGTATCTATCTATCTACCAAGTAGGCTGCTGTATCTCTCTATCTACCAAGTAGGCTGCTGTATCTATCTATCTACCAAGTAGGATGCTGTATCTCTCTATCTACCAAGTAGGATGCTGTATCTATCTATCTACCAAGTAGGCTGCTGTATCTCTCTATCTACCAAGTAGGCTGCTGTATCTCTCTATCTGCCAAGTAGGCTGCTGTATCTCTCTATCTACCAAGTAGGATGATGTATCTCTCTATCTACCAAGTAAGATGCTGTATCTCTCTATCTGCCAAGTAGGCTGCTGTATCTCTCTATCTACCAAGTAGGCTGCTGTATCTCTCTATCTGCCAAGTAGGCTGCTGTATCTCTCTATCTACCAAGTAGAATGATGTATCTCTCTATCTACCAAGTAAGATGCTGTATCTCTCTATCTACCAAGTAAGATGCTGTATCTCTCTATCTACCAAGTAGGATGATGTATCTCTCTATCTACCAAGTAAGACGCTGTATCTCTCTATCTACCAAGTAAGATGCTGTATCTCTCTATCTACCAAGTGGGCTGCTGTATCTCTCTATCTACCAAGTAGGATGATGTATCTCTCTATCTACCAAGTAGGCTGCTGTATCTCTCTATCTACCAAGTAGGATGATGTATCTCTCTATCTACCAAGTAATATGCTGTATCTCTCTATCTACCAAGTAGGATGATGTATCTCTCTATCTACCAAGTAGGCTGCTGTATCTCTCTATCTACCAAGTAGGATGATGTATCTCTCTATCTACCAAGTAGGATGATGTATCTCTCTATCTACCAAGTAGGCTGCTGTATCTCTCTATCTACCAAGTAGGATGCTGTATCTCTCTATCTCAATTTACCCTTACAACTTCAACTATCAGTTTCTAGTGTCCCAGATTAACAGTATAGGTTATGTCCCAAATGACACCCTATTCCCTTTATAGTGCACTACTTTTGACCAGGTCCCATAGAGCTCTGGTCAAAAGTAGTGCACTACTTAGGGAACATGGTGGCCTTTGGGACACATTCATAGATATTGCTATTTTCTGAATGTTCATTAAAGCATGAAGGACATCCAAGCACGACATGTCTCATAAAATCCTACCATGATGCTTAGTTCATTTCAACAGGATTTCAGCAGTCTATTTCTCATGTCCATCTTCTATTTCCTTACTCTGGGGCACACTAACATACATCTGACAACATCTTATACATGACGAGTGGCGACATGTTTGCTCGTGTTCGCGTCAGTGCGCATGGAAGGCGAGCTAACAGATTGTCACCATGGCAAACCATCAGACGCACCTGTTACTGCGTTCCCGTTATACAGAGACAGAGAGCGAGAGAGAGCGAGAGAGCGAGAGAGAGAGAGAGTTTAATTGAAAGAGATGGAGAGAGGGAGAGAGGGAGAGATAGAGAGAGCTGTTGACAAGAAAATCTGCATTTTGTTAGGGGAAAAGATAAGACAATAGATCTTGCTGCAGATTATGTCCTGGCCTGTCATTATATAATAGAGAGAGTAGATTCCACCATGTCACATACATGAGAAATTGTAGATTTAATTTCTCAATAGTTTATTTTCTTTTGAGTGAATTATTTCCCATGTATGATTGTTTTTTGTTCATATCTATTAATATTGTTGCTCAAAACATATTGATTACGTATTTCTTATTGCTAAGTATTAATTTTTATTTATAAAAATTTTTACATTCTAGAAAACGAGATGGTGCATTTTAAGAGATTTCATCCTGCAACATTTCAAACAAATAAATATAGTTAATTTCTGTGATACTTCATATACGTTGCTTTGGCATTTGTTGAATTGAATTGAGCGCGAGAGAGAATGAGAGTGTGTGAGAGAGAGAGATACATAGATAGATAGATATTATTTGCGCAAAGAAAGCTTCAAACGCTCATGCTGCCCATGCCCTCGTTGTTATTGTGTGCGTGTGTGCGTGCGTCTGCGTGCGTGTCACTATGTCCTTCCTTTGACTTGGGTATAATAATCCACCTATAACACAGTTTGACTACCATGCCGCTACACATTAACATCGTTGCGCAAGAAATGACTATTTAGTTGTCTAGTCTCTATTCATAAAACAATGAAAGTGTATCTCTTTCTTTACCTTGAAATATGTAGAACACACGACTCTTCAGAACCTTACAGAAAAATCAATCCTTTTACGGTGCTCTTACAATTATTTTCTCAAAAGCTCTGAAACAAGTGAAGTCTACTCCAAATCAGCAAGTTTTCCCGTTGCCTCACTCTGTCGTTTGCTCTCTACGTTCCGTTCAGTGAAAATGAATGAATTCATGCGTCTCCCTTGTCAACAAATTTGCCTAAGGACCGCCTTGTGCCCGCACCAATTGGGGGCGAGTCTCAAATAATACATATGGACGATATAATTGGATGATCTGCCTTGTCAATCAAAACAGCAACTATCTGCCAGCGCGAAGAGTCTGTAGCCCTGCCGACGAGAGATAGAGAGAGAGAAAGAGCGAGATAGAGAGAGAGAGACCGAGAGAGAGAGAGCATGCCGGCAGGACAGGGAGAAGGTTAATGTATGTATTTTGTAACTGCGGGTGCTTAGCAAATTTGCATGCAGAGATGTGTTGACCTATAATCTATAATTACTATTTCTGGGTTTTACAAAAATTCAAGCTACTATGTGTGTGTGTGTATATGTGTGTGTGTGTGTGTGTGTGTGTGTGTGTGTGTGTGTATGTGTGTGTGTGTGTGTGTGTGTGTGTGGGTGTGTGTGTGTGTGTGTGTGTGTGTGTGTGTATGTGTGTGTGTGTGTGTGTGTGTGTGTGTGTGTGTGTGTGTATATGTGTGTGTGTGTGTGTGTGTGTGTGTGTGTGTGTGTGTGTATATGTGTGTGTGTGTGTGTGTGTGTGTGTGTGTGTGTGTGTGTGTGTGTGTGTGTGTGTGTGTGTGTGTGTGTGTGTGTGTGTGTGTGTGTGTGTGTGTGTGTGTGTGCATGCATGCGCATGTCCCCATGTGTGTGCATCAGGATCAGAGGGCTGTAGTGTAGTGGTGTAGTGGTAATGTTCCTATGTGAGAAAAGGGAAAAGGGGAAGTGCTGTGAAGGTCACTCAGGCCCCTGGCTGAGAAATGACCTTCTGTCCAAGGTAAGCATCCAGCATGGACACACTCTACTCCACTCAGAGACACTATACTCCACACAGAGACACTCTACTCCACTCAGAGACACTATACTCCACATAGAGACACTATACTCCACATAGAGACACTATACTCCCCACAGAGACACTATACTCCCCACAGAGACACTATACTCCACACAGAGACACTCTACTCCCCACAGAGACACTATACTCCACACAGAGACACTCTACTCCCCACAGAGACACTCTACTCCACACAGAGACACTATACTCCACACAGAGACACTATACTCCCCACAGAGACACTATACTCCCCACAGAGACACTATACTCCACACAGAGATACTCTACTCCACACAGAGACACTCTACTCCACACAGAGACACTATACTCCACACAGAGACACTATACTCCACTCAGAGACACTATACTCCACACAGAGACAATCTACTCCACACAGAGACACTATACTCCACACAGAGACACTTTACTCCACATAGAGACATTATACTCCCCACAGAGACACTCTACTCCACACAGAGATACTATACTCCACACAGAGACACTATACTCCCCACAGAGACACTATACTCCACACAGAGACACTATACTCCACACAGAGACACTCTACTCCCCACAGAGACACTCTACTCCACACAGAGACACTCTACTCCCCACAGAGACACTATACTCCCCACAGAGACACTATACTCCACACAGAGACACTCTACTCCACACAGAGACACTCTACTCCCCACAGAGACACTATACTCCCCACAGAGACACTATACTCCACACAGAGACACTATACTCCCCACAGAGACACTCTACTCCACAGAGAGACACTCTACTCCACATAGAGACACTATACTCCACACAGAGACACTATACTCCACACAGAGACACTATACTCCCCACAGAGACACTATACTCCCCACAGAGATACTCTACTCCCCACAGAGACACTATACTCCCCACAGAGACACTCTACTCCACACAGAGACAATTTACTCCACACAAAGACACTCTACTCCACTCAGAGACACTATACTCCACACAGAGACACTCTACTCCACACAGAGACACTATACTCCACACAGAGACACTATACTCCACATAGAGACACTATACTCCCCACAGAGACACTCTACTCCACACAGAGATATCTACTCCACTCAGAGACACTCTACTCCACATAGAGACACTCTACTCCACTCAGAGACACTATACTCCACACAGAGATACTCTACTCCACACAGAGACACTCTACTCCACACAGAGACACTATACTCCACATAGAGACACTCTACTCCCCACAGAGACACTATACTCCACACAGAGACACTATACTCCACACAGAGACACTATACTCCACACAGAGACACTATACTCCACACAGAGACACTCTACTCCACACAGAGACACTCTACTCCCCACAGAGACACTATACTCCACACAGAGACACTATACTCCCCACAAAGACACTATACTCCACACAGAGACACTCTACTCCACACAGAGACACTATACTCCACACAGAGACACTATACTCCACACAGAGACACTCTACTCCACACAGAGACACTCTACTCCCCACAGAGACACTATACTCCACACAGAGACACTATACTCCACACAGAGACACTATACTCCACACAGAGACACTATACTCCACACAGAGACACTCTACTCCACACAGAGACACTCTACTCCCCACAGAGACAATATACTCCACACAGAGACACTATACTCCACACAGAGACACTATACTCCACACAGAGACACTCTACTCCACACAGAGACACTCTACTCCCCACAGAGACACTATACTCCACACAGAGACACTATACTCCACACAGAGACACTATACTCCACACAGAGACACTATACTCCACACAGAGACACTATACTCCACACAGAGACACTATACTCCACACAGAGACACTCTACTCCCCACAGAGACACTCTACTCCCCACAGAGACACTCTACTCCCCCCATGAAACTACGAAGCCCATGAAACTGGTAAGAACATTAAACTGATAAATCCATGAAATGGGTAAAGCCATGAATTTCTTGACATGTTTAGCAAGAGGCCAGACTCCATGTCATCAGACAATACCTTGGGTGCCTCTGCTATCATAGCTTCTCTTTCACACAGGTACATGTTCTTCTTCTTTTATTGTCAATGTTCTTCTCCAGTGTCATTCAGTCTATGTTCTCATCCCTTGCTGTTGCTCTAATGGACTTCTCCCTGCTCTGCCAAGAACCTCAAGAGGGGCTAGACCCCTGCTTGCTTTACGTTTGTATACACGGGGCAGGATGATGTGGGCGGCAGGTGGCTTAGTGGTTAAGAGCGTTGTGCCAGTAACCGAAAGGTCGCTTGTTCTAATCCCCGAGCCGACTAGGTGAAAAATCTGTCGATGTGCCCTTGAGCAAGGCACTTAACCCTAATTGCTCCTGTAAGTCGCTCTGGGTAAGAGCGTCGACTAAAATGTGAATGTAAATGATGTCTGCTCTGTAACAATAAAAATGCACTATCTTGAGTTCATATGCATGACACATTGCAAAAAATAAAACGGACAAAATGTAATCATCATTTGTATGGGTATGGTGGCCATTGGCTAAACTTACCCCAAAGCAAACATTTATGACTATATTAGCCCACACAGCTAAAAGGATGCACTTTCATGCTAGGTTTAGGACCTCATATTGAAGCGTGTAGAGATATATAGAGCAATCTTAAAAATATCTACTTTTGTTTAGATACAAGCATCATGAAACCTACAACACAATACATTTATTTGACTTAGTGAGAATACTTTTTCGGATCTAACTTGCTTACCACTTTTTCCATGTGGTTTCTTCCTTCACAGACTCCATTAAAATATTTGGTCACATGATTAACTTTGTGTATGTCTCCCTAGAAACAAGGGGTGGCTTTGGCTCAACGTACCACCCTCTCACCTATGTGAGTCTGCATGCATGTGCTTGTGTGTGTGTGTGTGTGTGTGTGTGTTTTTGGGTGGTTATGTATGTGTGCACTTGTGTGTAAGAGTTGGATGTGTGGAGAGTCAGTGAACATAGTCTCTAAGGTGCAGATACGGTCTGGGATTTCAAACCAGCCAGGTCACCCCATGACACAAGTCAGTATTAGACGTCCATCCATGTCTGAGGGAGTTGGGAGATGATGTGGAAACCGGCCACTAGGGGCAACAGTGAGAGCTGTTACCTTCAAGTAGGTTTGGGTTTTGCTAGGGCATTATGGACAGCGATGGTGAATGGGAGCATCTGCCTCTGGTGCA
This sequence comes from Coregonus lavaretus, assembly GCF_964263955.1. Taxonomy (NCBI): domain Eukaryota; kingdom Metazoa; phylum Chordata; class Actinopteri; order Salmoniformes; family Salmonidae; genus Coregonus; species Coregonus lavaretus. The sequence goes on from NW_028165259.1 coordinate 53,250, forward strand.
GTGGCGTATATTAATGGATGCCAAGGGAATCCAGGCTTCCCCAAATATTTAACAAATACAACTATTTTAATTCTAAAACATTTTATCTTTCATCTCTCTTTGTTTTCATAATTTTCCTACAAATTCGCAATTGGCTGAATCTCACTGGAGAAATCATCAGAGACAGAGGGGAAACAGCGCCCCTCTGTCTCACTATGTGTAGCCCATGTATCCGATGCTGTCTGGACCAAAAGAGTATGACATGTTGCCGACGTAGCATTTGATTGATTAATGCCAGCAAGCATTTGGCCTCCCTTGATAAAAAAAATATATATAAAAAAAATTAGCCAATGAGCATTGAGAGGAGCTAAACTGTGGGTTGTCCTGGCGCAGCAGAACGCCCCCCAAGAAAGAGGCTAGGTTGGATTTGGCTTCACACCAATCAAATCACATTGTCAGAAAAATGTATATGTTTCTGTTCTGCTTGTGTTGTCCTGCGGTAGCTAGCTTGCTAAATCGTCCCTTTCCTATGCCATGGATGGAGATGGGGATTTGGACTTGTGGTTTTGACTTAATTCTCTGTACAGACCAATGATTATGACGGCGATTCTGATCTAACCATAAATGTATATATTGTGTCACTGGCCTGAGACGGTTGAAGTTCAATATGTAGCCGAGATGTAGCCTAGTAAGCTCACGTTAACTAGCTAGCTAACTTAGCTGGTTCACTGTTGCCCATGCAAAGAAGTTAGGCTAGCAATCATTTTTAGCTAGGTTGCCTATTACAACTAAAACTAAAAGCATACTATATGACAGAGCCATAGATCGTTTTGCCAACATGAAAGAGAGGACGATGGCATTGGCGTTCCACTATTCTCCAGCGAGTCAAATTATTTTATTTTTTTACTTGCACATGCACGCACATACAAACAAACAAACACACACACACACAGACAGAAGTCAGTACCTGGACAGCCACATGATATTTAGAAACATTGATTGGACTAAGTTGTTTTTACTGTAATAAACTTAGCGTATACAGTGCCTTCGGGAAAGTATTCAGACCCCTTAACCTTTTCCACATTTTGTTACGTTACAGCCTTATTCTAAAATTGATTAAATAAAACATTATGCTCATCAATCTACACACAATACCCCATAATGACTAAGCGAAAACAGGTTTGTAATTGTTTTGGCTTATTTATTAAAAATAACAGAAATACCTTATTTACATAGGTATTCAGACCCTTTGCTATGAGACTCGAAATTGAGCTCAGGTGCATCCTGTTTCCATTGATCATCCTTGAGATGTTTCTACAACTTGATTGGAGTCCACCTGTGGTAAATTCAATTGATTGGATATGATTTGGAAAAGCACAAACCTGTCTACATAAAGGTCCCACAGTTGACAGTGCATGTCAGAGCAAAAACCAAGCCATGAGGTCAAATGAATTGTCTGTAGAGCTCCGAGACAGGATTGTGTCGAGGCACAGATCTGGGGAAGGGTACCAAAGCATTTAAAGTCCCCAAGAACACGTTGGCCTCCATCATTCTTAAATGGAAGAAGTTTGGGAAAAAAAACAAAAAACCAGGCCTAGTTGATTTGATGTTTAAATGTTTACGTTGAAATGGTGCTGGAATAGTGGAGGCAGTGCTCCTCCTGTTGTTGTCTTTGGGCTGACTTGGTTCTAAATCAGTAATTGTTTAGTAAACTTTAACAAAAACATTAACTTGCTTGACCATGCTGCAGGTCGTACTGTCTAGCTAGGATTTCATACAATACATTTATAAATATATTTTTAAAGGTCCCCCCCCCCCCCCCCCCACCAATAAATCATGAGACAAAAACAAATATATTAATATTACATAGTAAATCTACTGAACAATACATCACATAGTCTCAGAAATAGTGACAAATTATTGGTAACATGGATTAGAATGGGTGGTGCTAGTAGATATACATCCTGGTTGTCTGGTAACATGGATTAGAATGGGTAGTGCAAGTAGATATAACAAAAGAAAGATTCACATACATGGTGCCGATCATATGTAGAAATCTAGCCCCAAAACCAAAATGTTCAGGAAATATTCCCACTCTAAGTGGTCAAAAGCTGTCTCTGCTTCTAATGATAGCACTGCACACCGGGTATCCAGATTGGAAGCCTCAGCAACCACATAAAACAGGCGCAACATGTTATCAGCTGCCTGGCGACCCTTAATAAATCCTGTTTGGTCAGGATGTATGAGCTTGTCAATAACTTTCTATAGGCGCATGGCTAGAACCTTGCCATACATCTTCCTTTCTGTTCCGATTAAACTGATTTGGCCTAAAATTAACACAATTTGTGAGGTATTTTACTTTCTTAGGGATTAGGGATATAATAGCTGTATTGATGTCTCTGTGGAATTGTCCTTTTTCAATAGCAATGTTGAGCGATTCAAGAATAACTGGTCCTAACTCATCACAAAAGTTGAGAATGAGTTCAGGAGGTATTCCATCAATGCCGGGCGCTTTATTTTTCTTCGTATTTAAAAGAGCAGCTTTCAGTTCAGATAAAGTGACAGGTTCCTCTAATGAAACTGTTTCTTTCTTGAGAGAGTTTGGGCAACGTAAGGTTCTCCCAGGAACTGCCGACAAGCAGAAGTATCAAAGCTATGTGAGGAACCGTATAAATCTGAATAATATGCTCTAAAAGTTGTATTTTTTTCTGTAGGATCAGATATCAGTCCCTTAGTAGGAGATCTGATCAGCTGTATTGATGACCTTGTTTCAGCATGTGTAAGTCCCTTAGCAGGAGATCTGATCAGCTGTATTGGTGATCTTGTTTCAGCATGTTTAAGCTGCAGCAGCAAGTGGCTAGGCCTACTCCCTTGAAAATAGTATTTTTGTTGCAACCTCTGGCATAATGAATTATGTTGTACATCACAAAACAGGTCATTGAGTTCCAGTCTACTTGTTTTCAGTTCAATTTCTCTCTCTGTTGAATAGTTGTTTTTAAGAGAATCATCCAGCATTTTACAATGATTTTCAAAATTCACTGATCTTCTGATGTCTTCGTTGCTGCAAATTAGAGGAAACGTTTGTGTTACTTCCTCTTATGGATCATTTTACAGCTAACCATACCGTAGTTGAGTCCTCCACTGAGTGATCATTTATTTCAAAAAAGTATTTTAAATTGGGTCTAAATTGAAAGATGAAGTCAGAGTTGTGTAGTAAAGTATTATTAAACCTCCGTCTCAGTGCTTTTTCATCGGGAAGATTTGAAATTTACATAGAATGGGATTGTGATCAGATGGAATGGCCGGTAATGTTTTCATAAATTCCACGTTACCTGTAATATCGGTAGATGTTAAAACATAGTCGATCCTCGAGAAAGTCTTTACATCTACCAGACAAGCATGTATAGTCCTTAGTTGAGGGATTATGAAACAGTCATTAAGATTTTTTTTTTAAATTGCTTAAGTGCATTGGAAGCATTCACTTGTGATGAGCTCTGAGAAGGTTCAGATCTATCTGGTTTAGAATCGATAACGGCATTCATGTCAGTTCCAATAATAAGCGTATACTCCAATAAATCGAGCAGGCTTCTGGTTACACCCTCTAAAAGATGTGTGTCTCTTGCAATAGAGCGATGTCAACTTTATTCCTATGTAATAAGTCAAAGACATTTAATTAGCTCATTTGGCTCATTAGAACCACTCAGATTACAGGAAATAAATTAGCCACGATCCTTCTGCGGTGATGTGAATACCAGTTTGATGGATAAAATGATATATATATAATTACAAAACCATTCAGATTGCCATTCCACCCCAATAACCCAGCGAAAATGTATCAGAACAATTGAAATAAAGAATCCCTCCCCTCCCCGACAGGTTAGGACACAACAGTCCTCCCTCTCCACTCAATGTTAGACCCGTGACTGAACGCAGCGGTGTCTATCACTGAAATCCTCCCAATACCACCTGAATGTCTCACTCCATTTCCTAAATATCTTGCATTAACAGACACAATGGAGATGTGAGAACGGCAAGAAATGCTCGATTGACTGAATGATTAAGCCTAAACGTAGCACAAACATGGAGAACTAACTTGCGAAATAATTCAGCGGTGATAGTGATAGTTGACTTCTCTCGTTACGCAGTTATTGTCATAGCAACATGAGACAAGTTAGCTAGCCAGCTAGCGCCAGACAAAGTTATCACGCGAACGTTGTACACGTGACTTAGTTGTAAAATAGAATTTTAGTTTATAGAAGCTAGATAAACATTCAACAACAATGTAGGTTACACTGAATACTACTGAAGAGATAATCAGTTACATAGCTAACGGTTGTGATAATGACTTACTTAGCTAGCTGCTAACGTAGCTGTAGCTGTTACGCTACTGTCCCAATCACCCAGCTAGCTGGAAAGCTAGTTCGCTAGCTAGCTAGCTGGTGCTCCGTTGTCGAAGTTCATAATGAAAACAAGTAATTAGATCAAATGTTCCTCAAAGTTCCTTGAAGTTGTGTATAAATCCTCTTGACCAGTTCACTT
>NW_028165258.1:0-12500 GCF_964263955.1 Coregonus lavaretus
GTCAATGAACTTGTCATAAATCAACATAGGATATGCCCTCTTCCCCCCCCCCCCAACAAGACTCATAAATATATATATATATTGGAAATGTAAGCAAGGGTTGAGCTTCTTCAGTTTGTGTCACAAAGTGGATACGTTTCTGTGTCCCTTTCAGAGTGAGTGACACATTGACTTTATATAGTGTACCAAGAGTTGTTCCCTAGCTTACGGCCATACCAGCCTGAATACGCCCGATCTCGTCAGATCTCGGAAGCTAAGCAGGTTTAGGGCTGGTTAGTACTTGGATGGGGGACCACCTTGGAATACCAGTTGCTGTAAAAGCATGTAAGAAGCTATGATGTGGTATGATAAACTGTGTTATATGCTGAGATGATATGATATGAAGCTATGATATGTAAAAATAAGCTGTGAAGCTAAGATGGGTTATTAGGAGCTGTGATATAAGAAGCTTTGACATGGAACTAGAAGCTATGGTGTTTCATAAGGAGCTATGATGTGGAGGAATTAAAAAAATAAAAATATAAATAAAAAAATATGCCCGATCTCGTCTGATCTTGGAAGCTAAGCAGGGTCTGGCCTGGTTAGTACTAGGATGGGAGACTGCCTTGGAATACCAGGTGCTGTAAGCTTTTTGTCCCAATAGAGCGTACTCTTGTGTCATGGAGCAACAGCCTTTTATTTATCACCCTAATAATATCATGGATTGTTATTGGACTAAATGCAGTTTGTGTGTGCTGCCCTGCCCTGATCAAATCAAATAATGGACAGTGCGTTTCCCTCAAAATATAGGCAGTACATGCAGCCTTTGTTTTTAGTCTAGGAGACAGTTGTCGTATCGGATGAGTGGTGGCCATTATTGCTGTCAACAAAGAGTCCGTCTATGCTGCATCGTGTTAGAGGCTTTTATTAAAATCACGAGGTTACAGCATAAATGACAGGTGACATGACACCCGGAGAGCGACGCCTCGGAATGGCTGCTCGTTCTGCCCCTCCGTCGTGGTTCCCCCTTATATATAACCTTCCGAGATGTGAGTGGCTCCCTCTACTGTCCAATCCCCGTGTCTACAACACACTTCCGGTCTGTTGTATGTGACGTCACACCCAAAACATTCCCTCTTGATACTAACAAACAACATTCCATTTCTTCATGAAAAACATTTAACAAAGGCATAATCTTCAGATACGATATTCCCCCCTTCGAGACGAACTAAACGTCTCGAAAACAAACAGAATAGGATTATGACTAGTAACAATTTATCTTATTGAGTATCTTTAACATTAAACCAAAAACATTCTCCTCTAGAGTGTAAATACCTTTCTATGAAATAACTGTTTATGAAGTGTGAATACATTACTATGACATATGAAGTGTGAATACATTACTATGACATATGAACAAATCTCTATGGAGTGTAAGAGCGAAAAACTGTCCGGCAGCCATCTTTTCAGATATCCATCCATCAATCAAGACAGTAAAATTCTCTCACGGTCCCTCTGCCCCAGGCAACCACCGTCGGTACTCCAGATAACCTCATAAACCATGTAAATGCACTTGAAAGTATGATGCAATTAAATACACATGTAAGCCCCTGCAAACAAAATCCAATCCAAAAACATCCACTCTAAGGCTGGTCAACCCATTGGACCGTAAAGTGGAACTCTCCCTGCCTAAATTCCTGTCCCTAAACATTCACGAAATAAACAAAAACATCTAAGTTCCTCACATGTATTCAATAACATCAAACATCATTCTACAAAATTAATCCCTGAGGCTATTACACAATTATGTATTACACATGTCTATATTTCATTGCAAACACTGGAATGTAGTCCACTACACTTCTCCCTGTAGTCTCCTCTTCCAATGGATTGTTGATGATGGAATCGGCCACACCCTCCTTGTTTCATCTCCTCCAGTCATATTGTCCCTTCATATTGTCTTTGTTTGAGTATTTCAATCTCCACATGTTCTCCCAAATGCTTCTGGAAGAAAAAGAAACGACCAAACAGTATCTTTTGCAAAACAAACACTTTCAAATTAAACATCAATATCAACTAAGAATATAACAATGATATATAAATGATGCATGAATCACATAAACCTATTCCCCCCTTTGATTCATAAATCATACCAACATCACCCCAATATTGAATTTTTTTTTGAAAAATCATCAAATAATCAAAATGATATTTATCCATCAGTTCCACTTGTCCATCTTTATCCAGATCAGGAACAGTCAACACCGGCATCTGAGTGTTGTCTCCAGGCATCACTCTCCAACCTATCTCAATATCATAACTTTCTCAAAGGTTAGTAACAAATTAAACATCACACAGTGTTATCAAAGCTGAAACTAAAATCTGACCCATCACTGCCCCTACTGGGCCTAACTTATTTTGCAACCAAGTCTTCCAAATGCATCCCTTATTTCCTTCAATGCATCTATAACCCCCGTGATATTATCTGAACTATCTGGACTCAAAGTATAACTAATATTTATCAATATGAACTTCCCAAATGTTACACCATACCATGAATAAAGTCCCCCCTTCTCCCTTAGACTTATCCTTCAATGATAGGCTTGAAGCCTATGACATGTAGTCATGTCACCCTTTTAACCCTAGATTTAGCTGTGTCCGGTGCTATCCCTCTTATAATGATAGAAACCTCATATGGAAGCTTCAACGTTGACATTAACAACATCCTATCCATCCATAGGGTAAGAATATATACGTTTTATCATCACAAACCCACCAAATATCTCTAAAATTCCCAATAGTCACATTGTCAGTCAAAAGCTAATCTTTTAACCATCAAAGTCCTGCTGTTCCTACTAACTGGTACATAAAAAGTAACATATTTCTCATTACTACCCTTAAGGTCATGCTTATCCAAAATCATCATATAATCATCACAATCTGATATTCCCATAAACATACCCTTTACCTCATATGTTTTATTAGAACAAAAACAACTTTTAGCCCTCAATGTTTCACCTGAATACTTCAGGGTTCCGTTGTTACCTGATTTTCCTTTCCCATTTAACAATTCCCATAGGGTAATTCATTTAACCAAGAACACTTAAACCTAGGCTTAAACCACTGTTCTGACAACGACATTATTTTATCTGTCAATGACTGTTGCTGAAACCACAGTCATGACAAAGCATAAGACTGACCCATACCCGATAGAGGCCGCGCAACCGTCTAACATGTTTGGTGCTGGAATTCTCAACAGACATGGACCCTCAAGATTCCTCACTGATCTTACAGAATGAGTTAATCTATCTCTAATTTCCACAACAGAAGAACGAGCGGTACTGATCAGATACCTCTCCTTGTCTGTCATTAAAATCAAAGACCTCATCCTGTCCTCCATGATGAATCTATATTCTCTCTACTACTATCTGTTCTCCTATTTTAACCCTATTCGTACTATCATTGACAGCACTCTCCATCCGTAACATAACCCCTTAATTTCAGAAAAGTTGTTGTCGATGTCATACTCCCTACATTTGCTATTGCCATCGTATCATTAATCCCTTCCAAAGTTACCATTAAAGTAGTTGACTTAGTTGCTGTATCAACCCTAATTACTTCTAGTGCAACAGTTCCCATTATCCTCTGTGTATTATCTACTGTTGGAGTGACTACTGTAATCTACTCCTCCTGAACTCCCTCGGTGACTGCGGAAGCTTCAACAGATTTCAAATCTTCCATCCTAAGCGTCACTTTACGAATTACATAGCCTTTTAACCAATAATTCTTAACCGGAACAACTTCTAATGCTTGCCCTAGATAAGTACACATATATTCTCCCTGACCTTTCGCTGTAACATTACGCCAAATAAGTGAACAGTCACTCCTAACCTCTTCCACTTCATATCGTTGTACAAACTATCCCTCCTTTGACTAGGTGCAACAGCTTCTACTCCTGGTCCTGATAACAATACTTATTCTCCATAATTATCTCTCCATATGGGAGGAACGTCCCCATCCTAACCCTAATAAGTATTCTTTCCCCTAAAATTGGTGCTGTATTGGTTCCCTTATAACCAAATGCGATATATTTATGGCTTTAATAACTATCAATGTTGAAAGAGTTAAATTGCTTCTCACTGTTGTTATAATAGACTGAAGTGTTAATGTCCTTAGTTACTCCTAGTTTTCCCCAAAGAAAAATTGTCTCTGCTTGTACTTCCATCTATCACCACTAGTGTCACTTTTTCCCCACTCTCAGTCCTTTCTCTAATCCCTGATTTTCAAACTTTTGATTATAAAAAATACACCTACAATTACCTTGATCTCCCTACTCTAAAGTGTCATTCACCATTGTTCTCTCTCTTACTACTAACTTTGAAACTTAGCTTACTGTCTCAGAGTTCCTTCAACCCTAATCTACTCCTAACTTATTTTAATCTAATGTTTTCTCTCATAACATTTAAACTTTTTCCCACTGATTTATTCACAAAACCCCTTTAGCACCAATTTTTAGAAAATGTGATTGGGAAAATCCCCAACTGCCTTTGACTTTTCACACACACTTGGCAAACGACTAAACACCTTTTAGCCTATCCTGAAATCCCTTAGTGTAAGAATGTAACCCAGAATAATAGTCACCCCTTTTAACTTTATTTTTCCAGACAGATTGTCTAATAGACAGAACAATAGATTATCATCCTTCCTATGATATTATCTTTTTTAAGCACATGATTCCCAGATTCCCAAAAACCCAGTCGTCTAGTGTACATCTTATTGTACAATTCAATTTAAACAATGCATCTCTTCCCAACACTGCCATAACAGTATCTTCGAATATTAGTACCTTCAGAGTAATTAACTGTTTTACTACCTCCAATACCTATCCTAATTAGTTATCAATTAGTGAGATGTTTAACCTCTTTAGGCTGAACACAGATAAGTTTTCCCCTATTCACTATCACTTCTAATGGTCGGTTGTTTCAACTGTTAGCTATTTTCTCTTCTTCTCTAATCAATGCTCTCAGCTGATACCCCCCTTCCGGATCTTCTAGGCACTAACAGGTGATCTTCACTTGCTCCTTTATCTTCCTCTGTTGTTTCCTCCTGACTTGTTGCATTAACAGGTAAAGTACCCAATCTGTCCACAATTATAACAGTCTTCTGAAAGTTGCTGGAAGTGTAGCTGAAATCTTCCTCCTCCTATTTCTTCTCATCCTCTTCAATTCTGTGTCTGTCCAGAAACTGGCTTTGGATATGAATCAACTGGTGCCGCCCTTGGTGGCTGATACAATGCATTTGATATTGTTCAGTTGAAGCTGTAACAGTGATTGTTGATTCGGTTCACTCTGATTCTTCATAACCAAAACTTATCTTCTCCTTCTTCTTCTCCAATTCTTGGGATCCTCTCAGCAGTTTCTCCTCTTCTGTATCTTCAGCTGTGTTACTTCTAAACTATTTGCTTTATCCAGGCATGATAAGCATCGGTCTATATCTCTATTTCTTCTTTGCTAGTCATTGTAGGATAAAATCCTCTTGAACATAAAGCACCTTTAATCTCCAAATCTTCATCGCTTTCTTCATCTTCAACTTCCATCAGAGATCAAATCTCGTGTATCCTTCTTCTTTTTCCTCTTGCCAACTTCCTTCTGATCCCAGAGTCATATCCACCCATGCATGACCTCTTCATCATCACTCTCATCTTCATCATCCTCATCTTCTTTAAGTTCCATCCTCCTTAACCTTCCTCTTCTCTTCCAGACATCTAATTTTCTTCCTTCTGGAGTCTTGGATTCATCTTCATCGTCGTTTCTGCTTGTCCTCTATCTATTATTCGTCTTCATCTCTGATGTAACAATCACCCTCCTAGATGATCACTGAAAGCTGAGGATAAACATCCCTAAGCTGTACTTTTTGCTGAATCCGTATGTGAGAAAGGTGTACTAACTTCTGCCATTAGTTTTTCTAACACTACTTTCTAACACTACTTTAGTTAAAGGATTACTATTTTTTCCCTATATCAATCGGTGTAATCACCTTCATCTAGCCTTGCTGTCCTTTCTCCCCATTGTAAGAACTATTTTATATTCCTTTATTATGAATTAGCTTATTTTAGACTGTATAGCCTAAGGCTTCCCCCCCTCTAATTATTAATATAAAACTAACAACTCCAAAAAAAAAAATCAATTAAAAATCCTGAATAATTAAAACCAATTTTTATTCCTATATCCTATGTCACCAACTTATCCATTAGTGGTGGCTATATTACCACAACCCATCAAATGCAAGTAAATGAAGTTAGTCAACTTCAAAGCAATCCCCCAAAAACAAAGCCTCTAACCCTTCAATACTCCAATTCCCATAACCCCTTGCTCTATCAGCATCAAATTATCTTAAATTTACAGAACAATGTCAGTCCTTGATTCCCAAAACATCTGTAATTAACCCAAGTGATGCACATAGCCTCAAATGCAATTTTTAATGAATAATTTGCCAAGCCTATGTAAAATCGTCACAACATCACATATTTTGTCAAAGATGATTTTGTGAACTAGCCTGATATCTGATCCTCTCGTCTGCCTCGTCACACCTTGTCACGTGACGCACGTCAGTCACACGTTAGCCCCTCCTCTCTCCTGTCTCTCATGACAATGGAACAAAGACACAGAAACAGCTTTTAGTAGTTAATGCAATCACTGAGTATTTCCAACCATTCAATATTCGTTCGTTCTACATTATTCACTCTAAGACTAACCTCAGAACTAAATAGATCGCTCAAAAACATTTTTATTTAATTTTAATCGTCTTTTAATTATTTAATTCAATTCATTATACTTCGCCAACATATATTTAATGTATAAATTCAATAGGTCACAAAACAAGTTTCATCTTTAACCATCGCCGTTTAAACTAGAATACTCGTGTTAAAATCTCTCCTCTTTGTCTGTGTCCATTTCCCTTGCAGGGTAACGCCAAATGGGACCTATGACCTTAACCCACCATTTTGTTTTGTAGGCTGAGCACAACCGCATGTCGTAGTTTTAGTGCCGTAAACCAAAACGTGTCCTAATCTCGTGTCATAAACTCCCCCTTTCTGTAGTGTAGTGTCGCAAAATTAAACGCATGCGCACATCCATTCAAAAATACTTTTTCACCGTGGACTCTCCCCAATTCCAAATAGACGGTTAACAGTCCAGCTGTAACTCCCGTTTCCCCCTTATAGTCAAACAACATTTAACAGCACTCACAAAACATATAACCTGACTCACACACAGAGACAAATTTAAGAGACTTTAATCCATCGCAATGGAGTCTCTAAGGATACATTAGCATGTAGCACACCACCCAATTAGCATTTAGCATTAGCCACGATGTACCATGTAGCATGAAACACACTCCCATTTAGCATTAACATTAGCTTTAGCCTCTAGCTAACTGCGGCCTACCCAGCCCTAAGTAACCTGCACCGTGGCCAAATCATTGTCCATTATTATCCATATCTCCACCTAACTTTATGCTGCCGTAAGTTCTGGATAATCATAGAGAGGTTACCCCATGCATTATACTTCGTCAACTATACGATGAGCATAACATGCATATAATCCATCCAGCTTATCATTCCCAGAATCAACCTTACCACACCGAACGCGTTGCAAGGATTTTATGGCCCATTCCTAAAGAATCGCCTCGCTTCGAGGTCTTTACCAGATTCACGGTGCCCTAAAGAATGCGCATATCGGCCTTCTCTAAATTTCCCATTGTCAACCGTTACCAATGGCATCTATCTTAATGCTCCAAATTTCCCCATTGCCACCCGTTACCAATGGAATCTATCTTAATGCTCTAAATTTCCCCATTGTCAACCGTTACCAATGGAATCTATCTTAATGCTCTAAATTTCCCCATTGTCAACCGTTACCAATGGAATCTATCTTAATGCTCTAAATTTCCCCATTGTCAACCGTTACCAATGGAATCTATCTTAGCAGACTCTAGTCGACCGCAATAACGCCACCCGAGGCAAGGTCATTTGGTACATCTCTCCAGTGTACACAAGTCGTATCCAATCTAACAAACTCCGAAGCGGTAAGAAAAACTCACCATATTTTGGCCATGCTTCAAAGCGAGTTAGCCTGGCGGTTGACTGAAACAAGGAAGAGACGCAAACCCAGCCCCACGTTGGGCGCCATTATGTCGTATCGGATGAGTGGTGGCCATTATTGCTGTCAACAAAGAGTCCGTCTATGCTGCATCGTGTTAGAGGCTTTTATTAAAATCACGAGGTTACAGCATAAATGACAGGTGACATGACACCCGGAGAGCGACGCCTCGGAATGGCTGCTCGTTCTGCCCCTCCGTCGTGGTTCCCCCCTTATATATAACCTTCCGAGATGTGAGTGGCTCCCTCTACTGTCCAATCCCCGTGTCTACAACACACTTCCGGTCTGTTGTATGTGACGTCACACCCAAAACATTCCCTCTTGATACTAACAAACAACATTCCATTTCTTCATGAAAAACATTTAACAAAGGCATAATCTTCAGATACGATACAGTCAATGTCTGTAGTCCATTAGGGCACTATAAAATCCCTTCAATGTTTTGCCTGATTCCGTTAATTCCCAAGTTCCCTTTTCTCCGTTTAGATTTCCCCGTTGACCGTTTGTCCCTGTTTTGGCAGGTTTCGCTCTCAAAAGTACACCTTTTTAATAGCAAAACAGCACAATTGGATGTTCTATGTCCACAACAATGTTTAAACCCTATCAGGTGACCATTTGTGAGGTCTGGGAAAAATGTAAGACATTTAGATTTTGGGGTGTAGTTACCCTTAAATGCAAGCGTGCACCAGGAAGAGACCTTTGTTTGGTTAAGCGGTGTTGCTGTAGAACAAATGGCCACTGGAGTGATGCAAATGATCATGGTATAATTCTGCCAGGCAGGCATAGGCTACTTTGTAGTTAACATTTACTTGCGAAGGTTTTGGGGAAAGCCATTCCTTCCCTACCAGAAGAAGGTTATCATTAGCATCATCGCTAACGGCTACACAAAGTGTAGACATACGCGCGCACCGCACACATGCACATAGACAGGTGCATTCCTGTGCCGTCCCAGAAAGTTCATGGAAATACGAATCACTGATGCATTTTGTTCATGTCTTATGATTGACTTGGGCAAATGAATGTGTTTTCTAACAAGTTGAATAGATTTAGTTGATTTCTTACTAAGTTCAATAAATGTTTGAATATTGTTGCATTTCGGTTTAATGTCTGGATTCCGTGATTCGGTCCGCAACGCCTATTTTATAGGGCCCTAGTCAATGAACTTGTCATAAATCAACATAGGATATGCCCTCTTCCCCCCCCCCCAACAAGACTCAAATATATATATATATATATATATATATATATATATATATATATATATATATATATTGGAAATGTAAGCAAGGGTTGAGCTTCTTCAGTTTGTGTCACAAAGTGGATACGTTTCTGTGTCCCTTTCAGAGTGAGTGACACATTGACTTTATATAGTGTACCAAGAGTTGTTCTCTCGCTTACGGCCATACCAGCCTGAATACGCCCGATCTCGTCCGATCTCGGAAGCTAAGCAGGGTCGGGCCTGGTCAGTACTTGGATGGGAGACCGCCTGGGAATACCAGGTGCTGTAAGCTTTTTGTCCCAGTAGAGCGTGCTCTGGTGTCATGGAGCAACTGCCTTTTATTTATCACCCTAATAATATCATGGATTGTTATTGGACTAAATGCAGTTTGTGTGTGCTGCCCTGCCCTGATCAAATCAAATAATGGACAGTGCGTTTCCCTCAAAATATAGGCAGTACATGCAGCCTTTGTTTTTAGTCTAGGAGACAGTCAATGTCTGTAGTCCATTAGGGCACTATAAAATCCCTTCAATGTTTTGCCTGATTCCGTTAATTCCCAAGTTCCCTTTTCTCCGTTTAGATTTCCCCGTTGACCGTTTGTCCCTGTTTTGGCAGGTTTTCGCTCTCAAAAGTACACCTTTTTAATAGCAAAACAGCACAATTGGATGTTCTATGTCCACAACAATGTTTAAACCCTATCAGGTGACCATTTGTGAGGTCTGGGAAAAATGTAAGACATTTAGATTTTGGGGTGTAGTTACCCTTAAATGCAAGCGTGCACCAGGAAGAGACCTTTGTTTGGTTAAGCGGTGTTGCTGTAGAACAAATGGCCACTGGAGTGATGCAAATGATCACGGTATAATTCTGCCAGGCAGGCATAGGCTACTTTGTAGTTAACATTTACTTGCGAAGGTTTTGGGGAAAGCCATTCCTTCCCTACCAGAAGAAGGTTATCATTAGCATCATCGCTAACGGCTACACAAAGCTTAGACATACGCGCGCACCGCACACATGCACACAGACAGGGGCATTCCTGTGCCGTGCCAGAAAGTTCATGGAAATACGAATCACTGATGCATTTTGTTCATGTCTTATGATTGACTTGGGCAAATGAATGTGTTTTCTAACAAGTTGAATAGATTTAGTTGATTTCTTACTAAGTTCAATAAATGTTTGAATATTGTTGCATTTCGGTTTAATGTCTGGATTCCGTGATTCGGTCCGCAACGCCTATTTTATAGGGCCCTAGTCAATGAACTTGTCATAAATCAACATAGGATATGCCCTCTTCCCCCCCCCCCCCCAACAAGACTCAAAAAAAATATATATATATATATCTATATATATATATATATATATATATATATATATATATATATATATATATATATATATATATATATATATTGGAAATGTAAGCAAGGGTTGAGCTTCTTCAGTTTGTGTCACAAAGTGGATACGTTTCTGTGTCCCTTTCAGAGTGAGTGACACATTGACTTTATATAGTGTACCAAGAGTTGTTCCCTTGCTTACGGCCATACCAGCCTGAATACGCCTGATCTCGTCCGATCTCGGAAGCTAAGCAGGGTCGGGCCTGGTCAGTACTTGGATGGGAGACCGCCTGGGAATACCAGGTGCTGTAAGCTTTTTGTCCCAGTAGAGCGTGCTCTTGTGTCATGGAGCAACTGCCTTTTATTTATCACCCTAATAATATCATGGATTGTTATTGGACTAAATGCAGTTTGTGTGTGCTGCCCTGCCCTGATCAAATCAAATAATGGACAGTGCGTTTCCCTCAAAATATAGGCAGTACATGCAGCCTTTGTTTTTAGTCTAGGAGACAGTCAATGTCTGTAGTCCATTAGGGCACTATAAAATCCCTTCAATGTTTTGCCTGATTCCGTTAATTCCCAAGTTCCCTTTTCTCCGTTTAGATATCCCCGTTGACCGTTTGTCCCTGTTTTGGCAGGTTTTCGCTCTCAAAAGTACACCTTTTTAATAGCAAAACAGCACAATTGGATGTTCTACGTCCACAACAATGTTTAAACCCTATCAGGTGACCATTTGTGAGGTCTGGGAAAAATGTAAGACATTTAGATTTTGGGGTGTAGTTACCCTTAAATGCAAGCGTGCACCAGGAAGAGACCTTTGTTTGGTTAAGCGGTGTTGCTGTAGAACAAATGGCCACTGGAGTGATGCAAATGATCACGGTATAATTCTGCCAGGCAGGCATTGGCTACTTTGTAGTTAACATTTACTTGCGAAGGTTTTGGGGAAACCATTCCTTCCCTACCAGAAGAAGGTTATAATTAGCATCATCGCTAACGGCTACACAAAGTGTAGATATACGCGCACACCGCACACATGCACACAGACAGGGGCATTCCTGTGCCGTTTCAGAAAGTTCATGGAAATACGAATCACTGATGCATTTTGTTCATGTCTTATGATTGACTTGGGCAAATTAATGTGTTTTCTAACAAGTTGAATAGTTTTAGTTGATTTCTTACTAAGTTCAATAAATGTTTGAATATTGTTGAATTTCGGTTTAATGTCTGGATTCCGTGATTCGGTCCGCAACGCCTATTTTATAGGGCCCTAGTCAATGAACTTGTCATAAATCAACATAGGATATGCCCTCTTCCCCCCCCCCAACAAGACTCATATATATATATATATTGGAAATGTAAGCAAGGGTTGAGCTTCTTCAGTTTGTGTCACAAAGTGGATACGTTTCTGTGTCCCTTTCAGAGTGAGTGACACATTGACTTTATATAGTGTACCAAGAGTTGTTCCCTAGCTTACGGCCATACCAGCCTGAATACGCCCCTTTCTCGTCCGATCTCGGAAGCTAAGCAGGGTCGGGCCTGGTTAGTACTTGGATGGGAGACCGCCTGGGAATACCAGGTGCTGTAAGCTTTTTGTCCCAGTAGAGCGTGCTCTTGTGTCATGCAGCAACTGCCTTTTATTTATCACCCTAATAATATCATGGATTGTTATTGGACTAAATGCAGTTTGTGTGTGCTGCCCTGCCCTGATCAAATCAAATAATGGACAGTGCGTTTCCCTCAAAATATAGGCAGTACATGCAGCCTTTGTTTTTAGTCTAGGAGCCAGTCAATGTCTGTAGTCCATTAGGGCAC
>NW_028165258.1:17500-57000 GCF_964263955.1 Coregonus lavaretus
CATTTCGCATGAAAACAGGGTCCAAAATCATTGGTTTTAGTTCAGCACTGGAAGTACAGGCGCGCTGTACAATAGGCAAGGGTTTTCAAGTCTGCAAGTACGTTTTAAGCTGAGTTCCATGAACATTGTCCAAAATCATGTTTTAGGCCAAATCCGCAATGCGACCAGTTCAGCATATGACAGGAGACACTGTTTGAGTGTAACAAACGTGAAACATTTCTTTTAGCCATTTCGCATGAAAACAGGGTCCAAAATCATGGGTTTTCGTTCAGCACTGGAAGGACAGGCGCGCTCTACAATAGGCAAGGGTTTCAAGTCTGCAAGTAAGTTTTAAGCTGAGTTCCATGAACATTGTCCAAAATCATATTTTAGGCCAAATCCACAATGCGACCAGTTCAGCACATGACAGGAGACACTGTTTGAGTGTAACAAACGTGAAACAATTATTTTAGCCATTTCGCATGAACACAGGGTCCAAAATCATTGGTTTTCGTTCAGCACTGGAAGTACAGGCGCGCTGTACAATAGGCAAGGGTTTTCAAGTCTGCAAGTACGTTTTAAGCTGAGTTCCATGAGCATTGTCCAAAATCATGTTTTAGGCCAAATCCACAATGCGACCAGTTCAGCATATGACAGGAGACACTGTTTGAGTGTAACAAACGTGAAACATTTCTTTTAGCTATTTCGCATAAAAACAGGGTCCAAAATCATGGGTTTTCGTTCAGCACTGGAAGTACAGGTGCGCTCTACAATAGGCAAAGGTTTTCAAGTCTGCAAGTACGTTTTAAGCTGAGTTCCATGAACATTGTCCAAAATCATGTTTTAACCCAAATCCACAATGCGACCAGTTCAGCATATGACAGGCGACACTGTTTGAGTGTAACAAACGTGAAACAATTATTTTAGCCATTTCGCATGAAAACAGGGTCCAAAATCATGGGTTTTCGTTCAGCACTGGAAGGACAGGCGCGCTCTACAATAGGCAAGGGTTTTCAAGTCTGCAAGTACGTTTTAAGCTGAGTTCCATGAACATTGTCCATAACCATGTTTTAGGCCAAATCCGCAATGCGACCAGTTCAGCATATGACAGGAGACACTGTTTGAGTGTAACAAACGTGAAACAATTATTTTAGCCATTTCGCATGAACACAGGGTCCAAAATCATTGGTTTTCGTTCAGCACTGGAAGTACAGGCGCGCTGTACAATAGGCAAGGGTTTTCAAGTCTGCAAGTACGTTTTAAGCTGAGTTCCATGAGCATTGTCCAAAATCATGTTTTAGGCCAAATCCACAATGCGACCAGTTCAGCATATGACAGGAGACACTGTTTGAGTGTAACAAACGTGAAACAATTATTTTAGCCATTTCGCATGAAAACAGGGTCCAAAATCATTGGTTTTAGTTCAGCACTGGAAGTACAGGCGCGCTGTACAATAGGCAAGGGTTTTCAAGTCTGCAAGTACGTTTTAAGCTGAGTTCCAAGAACATTGTCCAAAATCATGTTTTAGGCCAAATCCGCAATGCGACCAGTTCAGCATATGACAGGAGACACTGTTTGAGTGTAACAAACGTGAAACAATTATTTTAGCCATTTCGCATGAACACAGGGTCCAAAATCATTGGTTTTCGTTCAGCACTGGAAGTACAGGCGCGCTGTACAATAGGCAAGGGTTTTCAAGTCTGCAAGTACGTATTAAACTGAGTTCCATGAACATTGTCCAAAATCATGTTTTAGGCCAAATCCACAATGCGACCAGTTCAGCATATGACAGGAGACACTGTTTGAGTGTAACAAATGTGAAACATTTCTTTTAGCCATTTCGCATGAAAACAGGGTCCAAAATCATGGGTTTTCGTTCAGCACTGGAAGTACAGGTGCGCTCTACAATAGGCAAAGGTTTTCAAGTCTGCAAGTACGTTTTAAGCTGAGTTCCATGAACATTGTTCAAAATCATGTTTTAACCCAAATCCACAATGCGACCAGTTCAGCATATGACAGGCGACACTGTTTGAGTGTAACAAACGTGAAACAATTATTTTAGCCATTTCGCATGAAAACAGGGTCCAAAATCATGGGTTTTCGTTCAGCACTGGAAGGACAGGCGCGCTCTACAATAGGCAAGGGTTTTCAAGTCTGCAAGTAAGTTTTAAGCTGAGTTCCATGAACATTGTTCAAAATCATATTTTAGGCCAAATCCACAATGCGACCAGTTCAGCATATGACAGGAGACACTGTTTGAGTGTAACAAACGTGAAACATTTCTTTTAGCTATTTCGCATAAAAACAGGGTCCAAAATCATGGGTTTTCGTTCAGCACTGGAAGTACAGGTGCGCTCTACAATAGGCAAAGGTTTTCAAGTCTGCAAGTACGTTTTAAGCTGAGTTCCATGAACATTGTCCAAAATCATGTTTTAACCCAAATCCACAATGCGACCAGTTCAGCATATGACAGGAGACACTGTTTGAGTGTAACAAACGTGAAACAATTATTTTAGCCATTTCGCATGAAAACAGGGTCCAAAATCATGTGTTTTTGTTCAGCACTGGAAGGACAGGCGCGCTCTACAATAGGCAAGGGTTTTCAAGTCTGCAAGTAAGTTTTAAGCTGAGTTCCATGAACATTGTTCAAAATCATATTTTAGGCCAAATCCACAATGCGACCAGTTCAGCATATGACAGGAGACACTGTTTGAGTGTAACAAACGTGAAACAATTATTTTAGCCATTTCGCATGAACACAGGGTCCAAAATCATTGGTTTTCGATCAGCACTGGAAGTACAGGCGCGCTGTACAATAGGCAAGGGTTTTCAAGTCTGCAAGTACGTTTTAAGCTGAGTTCCATGAGCATTGTCCAAAATCATGTTTTAGGCCAAATCCACAATGCGACCAGTTCAGCATATGACAGGAGACACTGTTTGAGTGTAACAAACGTGAAACATTTCTTTTAGCTATTTCGCATAAAAACAGGGTCCAAAATCATGGGTTTTCGTTCAGCACTGGAAGTACAGGTGCGCTCTACAATAGGCAAAGGTTTTCAAGTCTGCAAGTACGTTTTAAGCTGAGTTCCATGAACATTGTCCAAAATCATGTTTTAACCCAAATCCACAATGCGACCAGTTCAGCATATGACAGGAGACACTGTTTGAGTGTAACAAACGTGAAACAATTATTTTAGCCATTTCGCATGAAAACAGGGTCCAAAATCATGTGTTTTTGTTCAGCACTGGAAGGACAGGCGCGCTCTACAATAGGCAAGGGTTTTCAAGTCTGCAAGTACGTTTTAAGCTGAGTTCCATGAACATTGTCCATAACCATGTTTTAGGCCAAATCCGCAATGCGACCAGTTCAGCATATGACAGGAGACACTGTTTGAGTGTAACAAATGTGAAACATTTCTTTTAGCCATTTCGCATGAAAACAGGGTCCAAAATCATGGGTTTTCGTTCAGCACTGGAAGTACAGGTGCGCTCTACAATAGGCAAAGGTTTTCAAGTCTGCAAGTACGTTTTAAGCTGAGTTCCATGAACATTGTCCAAAATCATGTTTTAACCCAAATCCACAATGCGACCAGTTCAGCATATGACAGGCGACACTGTTTGAGTGTAACAAACGTGAAACAATTATTTTAGCCATTTCGCATGAAAACAGGGTCCAAAATCATGGGTTTTCGTTCAGCACTGGAAGGACAGGCGCGCTCTACAATAGGCAAGGGTTTTCAAGTCTGCAAGTACGTTTTAAGCTGAGTTCCATGAACATTGTCCAAAATCATGTTTTAGGCCAAATCCACAATGCGACCAGTTCAGCATATGACAGGAGACACTGTTTGAGTGTAACAAATGTGAAACATTTCTTTTAGCCATTTCGCATGAAAACAGGGTCCAAAATCATGGGTTTTCGTTCAGCACTGGAAGTACAGGTGCGCTCTACAATAGGCAAAGGTTTTCAAGTCTGCAAGTACGTTTTAAGCTGAGTTCCATGAACATTGTCCAAAATCATGTTTTAACCCAAATCCACAATGCGACCAGTTCAGCATATGACAGGCGACACTGTTTGAGTGTAACAAACGTGAAACAATTATTTTAGCCATTTCGCATAAAAACAGGGTCCAAAATCATGGGTTTTCGTTCAGCACTGGAAGTACAGGTGCGCTCTACAATAGGCAAATGTTTTCAAGTCTGCAAGTACGTTTTAAGCTGAGTTCCATGAACATTGTCCAAAATCATATTTTAGGCCAAATCCACAATGCGACCAGTTCAGCATATGACAGGAGACACTGTTTGAGTGTAACAAACGTGAAACAATTATTTTAGCCATTTCGCATGAACACAGGGTCCAAAATCATTGGTTTTCGTTCAGCACTGGAAGTACAGGCGCGCTGTACAATAGGCAAGGGTTTTCAAGTCTGCAAGTACGTTTTAAGCTGAGTTCCATGAGCATTGTCCAAAATCATGTTTTAGGCCAAATCCACAATGCGACCAGTTCAGCATATGACAGGAGACACTGTTTGAGTGTAACAAACGTGAAACAATTATTTTAGCCATTTCGCATGAAAACAGGGTCCAAAATCATGGGTTTTCGTTCAGCACTGGAAGGACAGGCGCGCTCTACAATAGGCAAGGGTTTTCAAGTCTGCAAGTACGTTTTAAGCTGAGTTCCATGAACATTGTCCAAAATCATGTTTTAGGCCAAATCCACAATGCGACCAGTTCAGCATATGACAGGAGACACTGTTTGAGTGTAACAAATGTGAAACATTTCTTTTAGCCATTTCGCATGAAAACAGGGTCCAAAATCATGGGTTTTCGTTCAGCACTGGAAGTACAGGTGCGCTCTACAATAGGCAAAGGTTTTCAAGTCTGCAAGTACGTTTTAAGCTGAGTTCCATGAACATTGTCCAAAATCATGTTTTAACCCAAATCCACAATGCGACCAGTTCAGCATATGACAGGCGACACTGTTTGAGTGTAACAAACGTGAAACAATTATTTTAGCCATTTCGCATGAAAACAGGGTCCAAAATCATGGGTTTTCGTTCAGCACTGGAAGGACAGGCGCGCTCTACAATAGGCAAGGGTTTTCAAGTCTGCAAGTACGTTTTAAGCTGAGTTCCATGAACATTGTCCAAAATCATGTTTTAGGCCAAATCCACAATGCGACCAGTTCAGCATATGACAGGAGACACTGTTTGAGTGTAACAAATGTGAAACATTTCTTTTAGCCATTTCGCATGAAAACAGGGTCCAAAATCATGGGTTTTCGTTCAGCACTGGAAGTACAGGTGCGCTCTACAATAGGCAAAGGTTTTCAAGTCTGCAAGTACGTTTTAAGCTGAGTTCCATGAACATTGTCCAAAATCATGTTTTAACCCAAATCCACAATGCGACCAGTTCAGCATATGACAGGCGACACTGTTTGAGTGTAACAAACGTGAAACAATTATTTTAGCCATTTCGCATGAAAACAGGGTCCAAAATCATGGGTTTTCGTTCAGCACTGGAAGGACAGGCGCGCTCTACAATAGGCAAGGGTTTTCAAGTCTGCAAGTACGTTTTAAGCTGAGTTCCATGAACATTGTCCAAAATCATGTTTTAGGCCAAATCCACAATGCTACCAGTTCAGCATATGACAGGAGACACTGTTTGAGTGTAACAAATGTGAAACATTTCTTTTAGCCATTTCGCATGAAAACAGGGTCCAAAATCATGGGTTTTCGTTCAGCACTGGAAGTACAGGTGCGCTCTACAATAGGCAAAGGTTTTCAAGTCTGCAAGTACGTTTTAAGCTGAGTTCCATGAACATTGTCCAAAATCATGTTTTAACCCAAATCCACAATGCGACCAGTTCAGCATATGACAGGCGAGACTGTTTGAGTGTAACAAACGTGAAACAATTATTTTAGCCATTTCGCATAAAAACAGGGTCCAAAATCATGGGTTTTCGTTCAGCACTGGAAGTACAGGTGCGCTCTACAATAGGCAAAGGTTTTCAAGTCTGCAAGTACGTTTTAAGCTGAGTTCCATGAACATTGTCCAAAATCATATTTTAGGCCAAATCCACAATGCGACCAGTTCAGCATATGACAGGAGACACTGTTTGAGTGTAACAAACGTGAAACAATTATTTTAGCCATTTCGCATGAACACAGGGTCCAAAATCATTGGTTTTCGTTCAGCACTGGAAGTACAGGCGCGCTGTACAATAGGCAAGGGTTTTCAAGTCTGCAAGTACGTTTTAAGCTGAGTTCCATGAGCATTGTCCAAAATCATGTTTTAGGCCAAATCCACAATGCGACCAGTTCAGCATATGACAGGAGACACTGTTTGAGTGTAACAAACGTGAAACAATTATTTTAGCCATTTCGCATAAAAACAGGGTCCAAAATCATGGGTTTTCGTTCAGCACTGGAAGTACAGGTGCGCTCTACAATAGGCAAAGGTTTTCAAGTCTGCAAATACGTTTTAAGCTGAGTTCCATGAACATTGTCCAAAATCATATTTTAGGCCAAATCCACAATGCGACCAGTTCAGCATATGACAGGAGACACTGTTTGAGTGTAACAAACGTGAAACAATTATTTTAGCCATTTCGCATGAACACAGGGTCCAAAATCATTGGTTTTCGTTCAGCACTGGAAGTACAGGCGCGCTGTACAATAGGCAAGGGTTTTCAAGTCTGCAAGTAAGTTTTAAGCTGAGTTCCATGAGCATTGTCCAAAATCATGTTTTAGGCCAAATCCACAATGCGACCAGTTCAGCATATGACAGGAGACACTGTTTGAGTGTAACAAACGTGAAACATTTCTTTTAGCTATTTCGCATAAAAACAGGGTCCAAAATCATGGGTTTTCGTTCAGCACTGGAAGTACAGGTGCGCTCTACAATAGGCAAAGGTTTTCAAGTCTGCAAGTACGTTTTAAGCTGAGTTCCATGAACATTGTCCAAAATCATGTTTTAACCCAAATCCACAATGCGACCAGTTCAGCATATGACAGGAGACACTGTTTGAGTGTAACAAACGTGAAACAATTATTTTAGCCATTTCGCATGAAAACAGGGTCCAAAATCATGGGTTTTCGTTCAGCACTGGAAGGACAGGCGCGCTCTACAATAGGCAAGGGTTTTCAAGTCTGCAAGTACGTTTTAAGCTGAGTTCCATGAACATTGTCCAAAATCATGTTTTAGGCCAAATCCACAATGCGACCAGTTCAGCATATGACAGGAGACACTGTTTGAGTGTAACAAATGTGAAACATTTCTTTTAGCCATTTCGCATG
The DNA here is from genome assembly GCF_964263955.1 of Coregonus lavaretus. Classification (NCBI taxonomy): domain Eukaryota; kingdom Metazoa; phylum Chordata; class Actinopteri; order Salmoniformes; family Salmonidae; genus Coregonus; species Coregonus lavaretus. The sequence continues at coordinate 24,775 of NW_028165258.1, forward strand.
AAAACAGGGTCCAAAATCATGGGTTTTCGTTCAGCACTGGAAGTACAGGTGCGCTCTACAATAGGCAAAGGTTTTCAAGTCTGCAAGTACGTTTTAAGCTGAGTTCCATGAACATTGTCCAAAATCATGTTTTAACCCAAATCCACAATGCGACCAGTTCAGCATATGACAGGCGACACTGTTTGAGTGTAACAAACGTGAAACAATTATTTTAGCCATTTCGCATGAAAACAGGGTCCAAAATCATGGGTTTTCGTTCAGCACTGGAAGGACAGGCGCGCTCTACAATAGGCAAGGGTTTTCAAGTCTGCAAGTACGTTTTAAGCTGAGTTCCATGAACATTGTCCATAACCATGTTTTAGGCCAAATCCGCAATGCGACCAGTTCAGCATATGACAGGAGACACTGTTTGAGTGTAACAAAAGAGAACAATATTTATTATACATTTTGCATGAAAAGGGTCTAAAATATTTTTTGAAGGACATATGTAGAATTGAACATACAAGGGTTTTCAAATGTAATTTTTAAAAAAAATGTTTTTTTCCATTAACATTTTCTAAAATCATGTTTTAGGCAAAATCCACAATGCAACTAGTTCGGCATATGAAGGGATACAAAGTTCTTCATAACAAAAGAGAAAAATATTTATTATACATTTTGCATGAAAAGGGTCTAAAAATTTTTTTTAACGTTCAGCACTAGAAGGACATATGTAGAATACAACATACAAGAGTTTTCAAATGTGATTTTTTTAGATGCTTTTTTCAATGAATATTTTCTAAAATCATGTTTTAGGCAAAATCCACAATGCGACCAGTTCAGCATATGACAGGAGACACTGTTTGAGTGTAACAAACGTGAAACAATTGGAAGTACAGGTGCGCTCTACAATAGGCAAAGGTTTTCAAGTCTGCAAGTACGTTTTAAGCTGAGTTCCATGAACATTGTCCAAAATCATGTTTTAACCCAAATCCACAATGCGACCAGTTCAGCATATGACAGGCGAGACTGTTTGAGTGTAACAAACGTGAAACAATTATTTTAGCCATTTCGCATAAAAACAGGGTCCAAAATCATGGGTTTTCGTTCAGCACTGGAAGTACAGGTGCGCTCTACAATAGGCAAAGGTTTTCAAGTCTGCAAGTACGTTTTAAGCTGAGTTCCATGAACATTGTCCAAAATCATATTTTAGGCCAAATCCACAATGCGACCAGTTCAGCATATGACAGGAGACACTGTTTGAGTGTAACAAACGTGAAACAATTATTTTAGCCATTTCGCATGAACACAGGGTCCAAAATCATTGGTTTTCGTTCAGCACTGGAAGTACAGGCGCGCTGTACAATAGGCAAGGGTTTTCAAGTCTGCAAGTACGTTTTAAGCTGAGTTCCATGAGCATTGTCCAAAATCATGTTTTAGGCCAAATCCACAATGCGACCAGTTCAGCATATGACAGGAGACACTGTTTGAGTGTAACAAACGTGAAACAATTATTTTAGCCATTTCGCATAAAAACAGGGTCCAAAATCATGGGTTTTCGTTCAGCACTGGAAGTACAGGTGCGCTCTACAATAGGCAAAGGTTTTCAAGTCTGCAAATACGTTTTAAGCTGAGTTCCATGAACATTGTCCAAAATCATATTTTAGGCCAAATCCACAATGCGACCAGTTCAGCATATGACAGGAGACACTGTTTGAGTGTAACAAACGTGAAACAATTATTTTAGCCATTTCGCATGAACACAGGGTCCAAAATCATTGGTTTTCGTTCAGCACTGGAAGTACAGGCGCGCTGTACAATAGGCAAGGGTTTTCAAGTCTGCAAGTAAGTTTTAAGCTGAGTTCCATGAGCATTGTCCAAAATCATGTTTTAGGCCAAATCCACAATGCGACCAGTTCAGCATATGACAGGAGACACTGTTTGAGTGTAACAAACGTGAAACATTTCTTTTAGCTATTTCGCATAAAAACAGGGTCCAAAATCATGGGTTTTCGTTCAGCACTGGAAGTACAGGTGCGCTCTACAATAGGCAAAGGTTTTCAAGTCTGCAAGTACGTTTTAAGCTGAGTTCCATGAACATTGTCCAAAATCATGTTTTAACCCAAATCCACAATGCGACCAGTTCAGCATATGACAGGAGACACTGTTTGAGTGTAACAAACGTGAAACAATTATTTTAGCCATTTCGCATGAAAACAGGGTCCAAAATCATGGGTTTTCGTTCAGCACTGGAAGGACAGGCGCGCTCTACAATAGGCAAGGGTTTTCAAGTCTGCAAGTACGTTTTAAGCTGAGTTCCATGAACATTGTCCAAAATCATGTTTTAGGCCAAATCCACAATGCGACCAGTTCAGCATATGACAGGAGACACTGTTTGAGTGTAACAAATGTGAAACATTTCTTTTAGCCATTTCGCATGAAAACAGGGTCCAAAACCATGGGTTTTCGTTCAGCACTGGAAGTACAGGTGCGCTCTACAATAGGCAAAGGTTTTCAAGTCTGCAAGTACGTTTTAAGCTGAGTTCCATGAACATTGTCCAAAATCATGTTTTAACCCAAATCCACAATGCGACCAGTTCAGCATATGACAGGCGACACTGTTTGAGTGTAACAAACGTGAAACAATTATTTTAGCCATTTCGCATGAAAACAGGGTCCAAAATCATGGGTTTTCGTTCAGCACTGGAAGGACAGGCGCGCTCTACAATAGGCAAGGGTTTTCAAGTCTGCAAGTACGTTTTAAGCTGAGTTCCATGAACATTGTCCATAACCATGTTTTAGGCCAAATCCGCAATGCGACCAGTTCAGCATATGACAGGAGACACTGTTTGAGTGTAACAAAAGAGAACAATATTTATTATACATTTTGCATGAAAAGGGTCTAAAATATTTTTTGAAGGACATATGTAGAATTGAACATACAAGGGTTTTCAAATGTAATTTTTAAAAAAAATGTTTTTTTCCATTAACATTTTCTAAAATCATGTTTTAGGCAAAATCCACAATGCAACTAGTTCGGCATATGAAGGGATACAAAGTTCTTCATAACAAAAGAGAAAAATATTTATTATACATTTTGCATGAAAAGGGTCTAAAAAATTTTTTTAACGTTCAGCACTAGAAGGACATATGTAGAATACAACATACAAGAGTTTTCAAATGTGATTTTTTTAGATGCTTTTTTCAATGAATATTTTCTAAAATCATGTTTTAGGCAAAATCCACAATGCGACCAGTTCAGCATATGACAGGAGACACTGTTTGAGTGTAACAAACGTGAAACAATTATTTTAGCCATTTCGCATGAAAACAGGGTCCAAAATCATTGGTTTTAGTTCAGCACTGGAAGTACAGGCGCGCTGTACAATAGGCAAGGGTTTTCAAGTCTGCAAGTACGTTTTAAGCTGAGTTCCATGAACATTGTCCAAAATCATGTTTTAACCCAAATCCACAATGCGACCAGTTCAGCATATGACAGGCGACACTGTTTGAGTGTAACAAACGTGAAACAATTATTTTAGCCATTTCGCATGAAAACAGGGTCCAAAATCATGGGTTTTCGTTCAGCACTGGAAGGACTGGCGCGCTCTACAATAGGCAAGGGTTTTCAAGTCTGCAAGTACGTTTTAAGCTGAGTTCCATGAACATTGTCCAAAATCATGTTTTAGGCCAAATCCACAATGCGACCAGTTCAGCATATGACAGGAGACACTGTTTGAGTGTAACAAATGTGAAACATTTCTTTTAGCCATTTCGCATGAAAACAGGGTCCAAAATCATGGGTTTTCGTTCAGCACTGGAAGTACAGGTGCGCTCTACAATAGGCAAAGGTTTTCAAGTCTGCAAGTACGTTTTAAGCTGAGTTCCATGAACATTGTCCAAAATCATGTTTTAACCCAAATCCACAATGCGACCAGTTCAGCATATGACAGGCGACACTGTTTGAGTGTAACAAACGTGAAACAATTATTTTAGCCATTTCGCATGAAAACAGGGTCCAAAATCATGGGTTTTCGTTCAGCACTGGAAGGACAGGCGCGCTCTACAATAGGCAAGGGTTTTCAAGTCTGCAAGTACGTTTTAAGCTGAGTTCCATGAACATTGTCCAAAATCATGTTTTAACCCAAATCCACAATGCGACCAGTTCAGCATATGACAGGCGACACTGTTTGAGTGTAACAAACGTGAAACAATTATTTTAGCCATTTCGCATGAAAACAGGGTCCAAAATCATGGGTTTTCGTTCAGCACTGGAAGGACTGGCGCGCTCTACAATAGGCAAGGGTTTTCAAGTCTGCAAGTACGTTTTAAGCTGAGTTCCATGAACATTGTCCAAAATCATGTTTTAGGCCAAATCCGCAATGCGACCAGTTCAGCATATGACAGGAGACACTGTTTGAGTGTAACAAACGTGAAACATTTCTTTTAGCCATTTCGCATGAAAACAGGGTCCAAAATCATGGGTTTTCGTTCAGCACTGGAAGGACAGGCGCGCTCTACAATAGGCAAGGGTTTTCAAGTCTGCAAGTAAGTTTTAAGCTGAGTTCCATGAACATTGTCCAAAATCATATTTTAGGCCAAATCCACAATGCGACCAGTTCAGCATATGACAGGAGACACTGTTTGAGTGTAACAAACGTGAAACAATTATTTTAGCCATTTCGCATGAACACAGGGTCCAAAATCATTGGTTTTCGTTCAGCACTGGAAGTACAGGCGCGCTGTACAATAGGCAAGGGTTTTCAAGTCTGCAAGTACGTTTTAAGCTGAGTTCCATGAGCATTGTCCAAAATCATGTTTTAGGCCAAATCCACAATGCGACCAGTTCAGCATATGACAGGAGACACTGTTTGAGTGTAACAAACGTGAAACATTTCTTTTAGCTATTTCGCATAAAAACAGGGTCCAAAATCATGGGTTTTCGTTCAGCACTGGAAGTACAGGTGCGCTCTACAATAGGCAAAGGTTTTCAAGTCTGCAAGTACGTTTTAAGCTGAGTTCCATGAACATTGTCCAAAATCATATTTTAGGCCAAATCCACAATGCGACCAGTTCAGCATATGACAGGAGACACTGTTTGAGTGTAACAAACGTGAAACAATTATTTTAGCCATTTCGCATTAACACAGGGTCCAAAATCATTGGTTTTCGTTCAGCACTGGAAGTACAGGCGCGCTGTACAATAGGCAAGGGTTTTCAAGTCTGCAAGTACGTTTTAAGCTGAGTTCCATTAACATTTTCTAAAATCATGTTTTAGGCAAAATCCACAATGCAACTAGTTCGGCATATGAAGGGATACAAAGTTCTTTATAACAAAAGAGAAAAATATTTATTATACATTTTGCATGAAAAGGGTCTAAAAAATTTTTTTTACGTTCAGCACTAGAAGGACATATGTAGAATACAACATACAAGAGTTTTCAAATGTGATTTTTTTAGATGCTTTTTTCAATGAATATTTTCTAAAATCATGTTTTAGGCAAAATCCACAATGCGACCAGTTCAGCATATGACAGGAGACACTGATTGAGTGTAACCAACGTGAAACAATTATTTTAGCCATTTCGCATGAAAACAGGGTCCAAAATCATGGGTTTTCGTTCAGCACTGGAAGGACAGGCGCGCTCTACAATAGGCAAGGGTTTTCAAGTCTGCAAGTACGTTTTAAGCTGAGTTCCATGAGCATTGTCCAAAATCATGTTTTAGGCCAAATCCACAATGCGACCAGTTCAGCATATGACAGGAGACACTGTTTGAGTGTAACAAACGTGAAACATTTCTTTTAGCTATTTCGCATAAAAACAGGGTCCAAAATCATGGGTTTTCGTTCAGCACTGGAAGTACAGGTGCGCTCTACAATAGGCAAAGGTTTTCAAGTCTGCAAGTACGTTTTAAGCTGAGTTCCATGAACATTGTCCAAAATCATGTTTTAACCCAAATCCACAATGCGACCAGTTCAGCATATGACAGGAGACACTGTTTGAGTGTAACAAACGTGAAACAATTATTTTAGCCATTTCGCATGAAAACAGGGTCCAAAATCATGGGTTTTCGTTCAGCACTGGAAGGACAGGCGCGCTCTACAATAGGCAAGGGTTTTCAAGTCTGCAAGTAAGTTTTAAGCTGAGTTCCATGAACATTGTCCAAAATCATATTTTAGGCCAAATCCACAATGCGACCAGTTCAGCATATGACAGGAGACACTGTTTGAGTGTAACAAACGTGAAACAATTATTTTAGCCATTTCGCATGAACACAGGGTCCAAAATCATTGGTTTTCGTTCAGCACTGGAAGTACAGGCGCGCTGTACAATAGGCAAGGGTTTTCAAGTCTGCAAGTACGTTTTAAGCTGAGTTCCATGAGCATTGTCCAAAATCATGTTTTAGGCCAAATCCACAATGCGACCAGTTCAGCATATGACAGGAGACACTGTTTGAGTGTAACAAACGTGAAACAATTATTTTAGCCATTTCGCATGAACACAGGGTCCAAAATCATTGGTTTTCGTTCAGCACTGGAAGTACAGGCGCGCTGTACAATAGGCAAGGGTTTTCAAGTCTGCAAGTACGTTTTAAGCTGAGTTCCATGAACATTGTACAAAATCATGTTTTAACCCAAATCCACAATGCGACCAGTTCAGCATATGACAGGAGACACTGTTTGAGTGTAACAAACGTGAAACAATTATTTTAGCCATTTCGCATGAAAACAGGGTCCAAAATCATGGGTTTTCGTTCAGCACTGGAAGGACAGGCGCGCTCTACAATAGGCAAGGGTTTTCAAGTCTGCAAGTACGTTTTAAGCTGAGTTCCATGAACATTGTCCAAAATCATGTTTTAGGCAAAATCCACAATGCGACCAGTTCAGCATATGACAGGAGACACTGATTGAGTGTAACCAACGTGAAACAATTATTTTAGCCATTTCGCATGAAAACAGGGTCCAAAATCATGGGTTTTCGTTCAGCACTGGAAGGACAGGCGCGCTCTACAATAGGCAAGGGTTTTCAAGTCTGCAAGTAAGTTTTAAGCTGAGTTCCATGAACATTGTCCAAAATCATATTTTAGGCCAAATCCACAATGCGACCAGTTCAGCATATGACAGGAGACACTGTTTGAGTGTAACAAACGTGAAACAATTATTTTAGCCATTTCGCATAAAAACAGGGTCCAAAATCATGGGTTTTCGTTCAGCACTGGAAGTACAGGTGCGCTCTACAATTGGCAAAGGTTTTCAAGTCTGCAAATACGTTTTAAGCTGAGTTCCATGAACATTGTCCAAAATCATATTTTAGGCCAAATCCACAATGCGACCAGTTCAGCATATGACAGGAGACACTGTTTGAGTGTAACAAACGTGAAACAATTATTTTAGCCATTTCGCATGAACACAGGGTCCAAAATCATTGGTTTTCGTTCAGCACTGGAAGTACAGGCGCGCTGTACAATAGGCAAGGGTTTTCAAGTCTGCAAGTAAGTTTTAAGCTGAGTTCCATGAGCATTGTCCAAAATCATGTTTTAGGCCAAATCCACAATGCGACCAGTTCAGCATATGACAGGAGACACTGTTTGAGTGTAACAAACGTGAAACATTTCTTTTAGCTATTTCGCATAAAAACAGGGTCCAAAATCATGGGTTTTCGTTCAGCACTGGAAGTACAGGTGCGCTCTACAATAGGCAAAGGTTTTCAAGTCTGCAAGTACGTTTTAAGCTGAGTTCCATGAACATTGTCCAAAATCATGTTTTAACCCAAATCCACAATGCGACCAGTTCAGCATATGACAGGAGACACTGTTTGAGTGTAACAAACGTGAAACAATTATTTTAGCCATTTCGCATGAAAACAGGGTCCAAAATCATGGGTTTTCGTTCAGCACTGGAAGGACAGGCGCGCTCTACAATAGGCAAGGGTTTTCAAGTCTGCAAGTACGTTTTAAGCTGAGTTCCATGAACATTGTCCAAAATCATGTTTTAGGCCAAATCCACAATGCGACCAGTTCAGCATATGACAGGAGACACTGTTTGAGTGTAACAAATGTGAAACATTTCTTTTAGCCATTTCGCATGAAAACAGGGTCCAAAATCATGGGTTTTCGTTCAGCACTGGAAGTACAGGTGCGCTCTACAATAGGCAAAGGTTTTCAAGTCTGCAAGTACGTTTTAAGCTGAGTTCCATGAACATTGTCCAAAATCATGTTTTAACCCAAATCCACAATGCGACCAGTTCAGCATATGACAGGCGACACTGTTTGAGTGTAACAAACGTGAAACAATTATTTTAGCCATTTCGCATGAAAACAGGGTCCAAAATCATGGGTTTTCGTTCAGCACTGGAAGGACAGGCGCGCTCTACAATAGGCAAGGGTTTTCAAGTCTGCAAGTACGTTTTAAGCTGAGTTCCATGAACATTGTCCATAACCATGTTTTAGGCCAAATCCGCAATGCGACCAGTTCAGCATATGACAGGAGACACTGTTTGAGTGTAACAAAAGAGAACAATATTTATTATACATTTTGCATGAAAAGGGTCTAAAATATTTTTTGAAGGACATATGTAGAATTGAACATACAAGGGTTTTCAAATGTAATTTTTAAAAAAAATGTTTTTTTCCATTAACATTTTCTAAAATCATGTTTTAGGCAAAATCCACAATGCAACTAGTTCGGCATATGAAGGGATACAAAGTTCTTCATAACAAAAGAGAAAAATATTTATTATACATTTTGCATGAAAAGGGTCTAAAATTTTTTTTTAACGTTCAGCACTAGAAGGACATATGTAGAATACAACATACAAGAGTTTTCAAATGTGATTTTTTTAGATGCTTTTTTCAATGAATATTTTCTAAAATCATGTTTTAGGCAAAATCCACAATGCGACCAGTTCAGCATATGACAGGAGACACTGTTTGAGTGTAACAAACGTGAAACAATTATTTTAGCCATTTCGCATGAAAACAGGGTCCAAAATCATTGGTTTTAGTTCAGCACTGGAAGTACAGGCGCGCTGTACAATAGGCAAGGGTTTTCAAGTCTGCAAGTACGTTTTAAGCTGAGTTCCATGAACATTGTCCAAAATCATGTTTTAACCCAAATCCACAATGCGACCAGTTCAGCATATGACAGGCGACACTGTTTGAGTGTAACAAACGTGAAACAATTATTTTAGCCATTTCGCATGAAAACAGGGTCCAAAATCATGGGTTTTTGTTCAGCACTGGAAGGACAGGCGCGCTCTACAATAGGCAAGGGTTTTCAAGTCTGCAAGTACGTTTTAAGCTGAGTTCCATGAACATTGTCCAAAATCATGTTTTAGGCCAAATCCACAATGCGACCAGTTCAGCATATGACAGGAGACACTGTTTGAGTGTAACAAATGTGAAACATTTCTTTTAGCCATTTCGCATGAAAACAGGGTCCAAAATCATGGGTTTTCGTTCAGCACTGGAAGTACAGGTGCGCTCTACAATAGGCAAAGGTTTTCAAGTCTGCAAGTACGTTTTAAGCGGAGTTCCATGAACATTGTCCAAAATCATGTTTTAACCCAAATCCACAATGAGACCAGTTCAGCATATGACAGGCGACACTGTTTGAGTGTAACAAACGTGAAACAATTATTTTAGCCATTTCGCATAAAAACAGGGTCCAAAATCATGGGTTTTCGTTCAGCACTGGAAGTACAGGTGCGCTCTACAATAGGCAAAGGTTTTCAAGTCTGCAAGTACGTTTTAAGCTGAGTTCCATGAACATTGTCCAAAATCATATTTTAGGCCAAATCCACAATGCGACCAGTTCAGCATATGACAGGAGACACTGTTTGAGTGTAACAAACGTGAAACAATTATTTTAGCCATTTCGCATGAACACAGGGTCCAAAATCATTGGTTTTCGTTCAGCACTGGAAGTACAGGCGCGCTGTACAATAGGCAAGGGTTTTCAAGTCTGCAAGTACGTTTTAAGCTGAGTTCCATGAGCATTGTCCAAAATCATGTTTTAGGCCAAATCCACAATGCGACCAGTTCAGCATATGACAGGAGACACTGTTTGAGTGTAACAAACGTGAAACAATTATTTTAGCCATTTCGCATGAACACAGGGTCCAAAATCATTGGTTTTCGTTCAGCACTGGAAGTACAGGCGCGCTGTACAATAGGCAAGGGTTTTCAAGTCTGCAAGTAAGTTTTAAGCTGAGTTCCATGAGCATTGTCCAAAATCATGTTTTAGGCCAAATCCACAATGCGACCAGTTCAGCATATGACAGGAGACACTGTTTGAGTGTAACAAACGTGAAACATTTCTTTTAGCTATTTCGCATAAAAACAGGGTCCAAAATCATGGGTTTTCGTTCAGCACTGGAAGTACAGGTGCGCTGTACAATAGTCAAAGGTTTTCAAGTCTGCAAGTACGTTTTAAGCTGAGTTCCATGAACATTGTCCAAAATCATGTTTTAACCCAAATCCACAATGCGACCAGTTCAGCATATGACAGGAGACACTGTTTGAGTGTAACAAACGTGAAACAATTATTTTAGCCATTTCGCATGAAAACAGGGTCCAAAATCATGGGTTTTCGTTCAGCACTGGAAGGACTGGCGCGCTCTACAATAGGCAAGGGTTTTCAAGTCTGCAAGTACGTTTTAAGCTGAGTTCCATGAACATTGTCCAAAATCATGTTTTAGGCCAAATCCACAATGCGACCAGTTCAGCATATGACAGGAGACACTGTTTGAGTGTAACAAATGTGAAACATTTCTTTTAGCCATTTCGCATGAAAACAGGGTCCAAAATCATGGGTTTTCGTTCAGCACTGGAAGTACAGGTGCGCTCTACAATAGGCAAAGGTTTTCAAGTCTGCAAGTACGTTTTAAGCTGAGTTCCATGAACATTGTCCAAAATCATGTTTTAACCCAAATCCACAATGCGACCAGTTCAGCATATGACAGGCGACACTGTTTGAGTGTAACAAACGTGAAACAATTATTTTAGCCATTTCGCATGAAAACAGGGTCCAAAATCATGGGTTTTCGTTCAGCACTGGAAGGACAGGCGCGCTCTACAATAGGCAAGGGTTTTCAAGTCTGCAAGTACGTTTTAAGCTGAGTTCCATGAACATTGTCCATAACCATGTTTTAGGCCAAATCCGCAATGCGACCAGTTCAGCATATGACAGGAGACACTGTTTGAGTGTAACAAAAGAGAACAATATTTATTATACATTTTGCATGAAAAGGGTCTAAAATATTTTTTGAAGGACATATGTAGAATTGAACATACAAGGGTTTTCAAATGTAATTTTTAAAAAAAATGTTTTTTTCCATTAACATTTTCTAAAATCATGTTTTAGGCAAAATCCACAATGCAACTAGTTCGGCATATGAAGGGATACAAAGTTCTTCATAACAAAAGAGAAAAATATTTATTATACATTTTGCATGAAAAGGGTCTAAAAATTTTTTTTAACGTTCAGCACTAGAAGGACATATGTAGAATACAACATACAAGAGTTTTCAAATGTGATTTTTTTAGATGCTTTTTTCAATGAATATTTTCTAAAATCATGTTTTAGGCAAAATCCACAATGCGACCAGTTCAGCATATGACAGGAGACACTGTTTGAGTGTAACAAACGTGAAACAATTATTTTAGCCATTTCGCATGAAAACAGGGTCCAAAATCATTGGTTTTAGTTCAGCACTGGAAGTACAGAAGCGCTGTACAATAGGCAAGGGTTTTCAAGTCTGCAAGTACGTTTTAAGCTGAGTTCCATGAACATTGTCCAAAATCATGTTTTAGGCCAAATCCGCAATGCGACCAGTTCAGCATATGACAGGAGACACTGTTTGAGTGTAACAAACGTGAAACATTTCTTTTAGCCATTTCGCATGAAAACAGGGTCCAAAATCATGGGTTTTCGTTCAGCACTGGAAGGACAGGCGCGCTCTACAATAGGCAAGGGTTTTCAAGTCTGCAAGTAAGTTTTAAGCTGAGTTCCATGAACATTGTCCAAAATCATATTTTAGGCCAAATCCACAATGCGACCAGTTCAGCATATGACAGGAGACACTGTTTGAGTGTAACAAACGTGAAACAATTATTTTAGCCATTTCGCATGAACACAGGGTCCAAAATCATTGGTTTTCGTTCAGCACTGGAAGTACAGGCGCGCTGTACAATAGGCAAGGGTTTTCAAGTCTGCAAGTACGTTTTAAGCTGAGTTCCATGAGCATTGTCCAAAATCATGTTTTAGGCCAAATCCACAATGCGACCAGTTCAGCATATGACAGGAGACACTGTTTGAGTGTAACAAACGTGAAACATTTCTTTTAGCTATTTCGCATAAAAACAGGGTCCAAAATCATGGGTTTTCGTTCAGCACTGGAAGTACAGGTGCGCTCTACAATAGGCAAAGGTTTTCAAGTCTGCAAGTACGTTTTAAGCTGAGTTCCATGAACATTGTCCAAAATCATATTTTAGGCCAAATCCACAATGCGACCAGTTCAGCATATGACAGGAGACACTGTTTGAGTGTAACAAACGTGAAACAATTATTTTAGCCATTTCGCATTAACACAGGGTCCAAAATCATTGGTTTTCGTTCAGCACTGGAAGTACAGGCGCGCTGTACAATAGGCAAGGGTTTTCAAGTCTGCAAGTACGTTTTAAGCTGAGTTCCATTAACATTTTCTAAAATCATGTTTTAGGCAAAATCCACAATGCAACTAGTTCGGCATATGAAGGGATACAAAGTTCTTTATAACAAAAGAGAAAAATATTTATTATACATTTTGCATGAAAAGGGTCTAAAAATTTTTTTTAACGTTCAGCACTAGAAGGACATATGTAGAATACAACATACAAGAGTTTTCAAATGTGATTTTTTTAGATGCTTTTTTCAATGAATATTTTCTAAAATCATGTTTTAGGCAAAATCCACAATGCGACCAGTTCAGCATATGACAGGAGACACTGATTGAGTGTAACCAACGTGAAACAATTATTTTAGCCATTTCGCATGAAAACAGGGTCCAAAATCATGGGTTTTCGTTCAGCACTGGAAGGACAGGCGCGCTCTACAATAGGCAAGGGTTTTCAAGTCTGCAAGTAGTTTTAAGCTGAGTTCCATGAACATTGTCCAAAATCATATTTTAGGCCAAATCCACAATGCGACCAGTTCAGCATATGACAGGAGACACTGTTTGAGTGTAACAAACGTGAAACAATTATTTTAGCCATTTCGCATGAAAACAGGGTCCAAAATCATTGGTTTTCGTTCAGCACTGGAAGTACAGGCGCGCTGTACAATAGGCAAGGGTTTTCAAGTCTGCAAGTACGTTTTAAGCTGAGTTCCATGAGCATTGTCCAAAATCATGTTTTAGGCCAAATCCACAATGCGACCAGTTCAGCATATGACAGGAGACACTGTTTGAGTGTAACAAACGTGAAACATTTCTTTTAGCTATTTCGCATAAAAACAGGGTCCAAAATCATGGGTTTTCGTTCAGCACTGGAAGTACAGGTGCGCTCTACAATAGGCAAAGGTTTTCAAGTCTGCAAGTACGTTTTAAGCTGAGTTCCATGAACATTGTCCAAAATCATGTTTTAACCCAAATCCACAATGCGACCAGTTCAGCATATGACAGGAGACACTGTTTGAGTGTAACAAACGTGAAACAATTATTTTAGCCATTTCGCATGAAAACAGGGTCCAAAATCATGGGTTTTCGTTCAGCACTGGAAGGACAGGCGCGCTCTACAATAGGCAAGGGTTTTCAAGTCTGCAAGTAAGTTTTAAGCTGAGTTCCATGAACATTGTCCAAAATCATATTTTAGGCCAAATCCACAATGCGACCAGTTCAGCATATGACAGGAGACACTGTTTGAGTGTAACAAACGTGAAACAATTATTTTAGCCATTTCGCATGAACACAGGGTCCAAAATCATTGGTTTTCGTTCAGCACTGGAAGTACAGGCGCGCTGTACAATAGGCAAGGGTTTTCAAGTCTGCAAGTACGTTTTAAGCTGAGTTCCATGAGCATTGTCCAAAATCATGTTTTAGGCCAAATCCACAATGCGACCAGTTCAGCATATGACAGGAGACACTGTTTGAGTGTAACAAACGTGAAACATTTCTTTTAGCTATTTCGCATAAAAACAGGGTCCAAAATCATGGGTTTTCGTTCAGCACTGGAAGTACAGGTGCGCTCTACAATAGGCAAAGGTTTTCAAGTCTGCAAGTACGTTTTAAGCTGAGTTCCATGAACATTGTCCAAAATCATGTTTTAACCCAAATCCACAATGCGACCAGTTTAGCATATGACAGGAGACACTGTTTGAGTGTAACAAACGTGAAACAATTATTTTAGCCATTTCGCATGAAAACAGGGTCCAAAATCATGGGTTTTCGTTCAGCACTGGAAGGACAGGCGCGCTCTACAATAGGCAAGGGTTTTCAAGTCTGCAAGTACGTTTTAAGCTGAGTTCCATGAACATTGTCCAAAATCATGTTTTAGGCAAAATCCACAATGCGACCAGTTCAGCATATGACAGGAGACACTGATTGAGTGTAACCAACGTGAAACAATTATTTTAGCCATTTCGCATGAAAACAGGGTCCAAAATCATGGGTTTTCGTTCAGCACTGGAAGGACAGGCGCGCTCTACAATAGGCAAGGGTTTTCAAGTCTGCAAGTAAGTTTTAAGCTGAGTTCCATGAACATTGTCCAAAATCATATTTTAGGCCAAATCCACAATGCGACCAGTTCAGCATATGACAGGAGACACTGTTTGAGTGTAACAAACGTGAAACAATTATTTTAGCCATTTCGCATGAACACAGGGTCCAAAATCATTGGTTTTCGTTCAGCACTGGAAGTACAGGCGCGCTGTACAATAGGCAAGGGTTTTCAAGTCTGCAAGTACGTTTTAAGCTGAGTTCCATGAGCATTGTCCAAAATCATGTTTTAGGCCAAATCCACAATGCGACCAGTTCAGCATATGACAGGAGACACTGTTTGAGTGTAACAAACGTGAAACAATTCTTTTAGCTATTTCGCATAAAAACAGGGTCCAAAATCATGGGTTTTCGTTCAGCACTGGAAGTACAGGTGCGCTCTACAATAGGCAAAGGTTTTCAAGTCTGCAAGTACGTTTTAAGCTGAGTTCCATGAACATTGTCCAAAATCATGTTTTAACCCAAATCCACAATGCGACCAGTTCAGCATATGACAGGAGACACTGTTTGAGTGTAACAAACGTGAAACAATTATTTTAGCCATTTCGCATGAAAACAGGGTCCAAAATCATGGGTTTTCGTTCAGCACTGGAAGGACAGGCGCGCTCTACAATAGGCAAGGGTTTTCAAGTCTGCAAGTACGTTTTAAGCTGAGTTCCATGAACATTGTCCAAAATCATGTTTTAGGCCAAATCCACAATGCGACCAGTTCAGCATATGACAGGAGACACTGTTTGAGTGTAACAAATGGGAAACATTTCTTTTAGCCATTTCGCATGAAAACAGGGTCCAAAATCATGGGTTTTCGTTCAGCACTGGAAGTACAGGTGCGCTCTACAATAGGCAAAGGTTTTCAAGTCTGCAAGTACGTTTTAAGCTGAGTTCCATGAACATTGTCCAAAATCATGTTTTAACCCAAATCCACAATGCGACCAGTTCAGCATATGACAGGCGACACTGTTTGAGTGTAACAAACGTGAAACAATTATTTTAGCCATTTCGCATGAAAACAGGGTCCAAAATCATGGGTTTTCGTTCAGCACTGGAAGGACAGGCGCGCTCTACAATAGGCAAGGGTTTTCAAGTCTGCAAGTACGTTTTAAGCTGAGTTCCATGAACATTGTCCATAACCATGTTTTAGGCCAAATCCGCAATGCGACCAGTTCAGCATATGACAGGAGACACTGTTTGAGTGTAACAAAAGAGAACAATATTTATTATACATTTTGCATGAAAAGGGTCTAAAATATTTTTTGAAGGACATATGTAGAATTGAACATACAAGGGTTTTCAAATGTAATTTTTAAAAAAAATGTTTTTTTCCATTAACATTTTCTAAAATTATGTTTTAGGCAAAATCCACAATGCAACTAGTTCGGCATATGAAGGGATACAAAGTTCTTCATAACAAAAGAGAAAAATATTTATTATACATTTTGCATGAAAAGGGTCTAAAATTTTTTTTTAACGTTCAGCACTAGAAGGACATATGTAGAATACAACATACAAGAGTTTTCAAATGTGATTTTTTTAGATGCTTTTTTCAATGAATATTTTCTAAAATCATGTTTTAGGCAAAATCCACAATGCGACCAGTTCAGAATATGACAGGAGACACTGTTTGAGTGTAACAAACGTGAAACAATTATTTTAGCCATTTCGCATGAAAACAGGGTCCAAAATCATTGGTTTTAGTTCAGCACTGGAAGTACAGGCGCGCTGTACAATAGGCAAGGGTTTTCAAGTCTGCAAGTACGTTTTAAGCTGAGTTCCATGAACATTGTCCAAAATCATGTTTTAACCCAAATCCACAATGCGACCAGTTCAGCATATGACAGGCGACACTGTTTGAGTGTAACAAACGTGAAACAATTATTTTAGCCATTTCGCATGAAAACAGGGTCCAAAATCATGGGTTTTCGTTCAGCACTGGAAGGACAGGCGCGCTCTACAATAGGCAAGGGTTTTCAAGTCTGCAAGTACGTTTTAAGCTGAGTTCCATGAACATTGTCCAAAATCATGTTTTAGGCCAAATCCACAATGCGACCAGTTCAGCATATGACAGGAGACACTGTTTGAGTGTAACAAATGTGAAACATTTCTTTTAGCCATTTCGCATGAAAACAGGGTCCAAAATCATGGGTTTTCGTTCAGCACTGGAAGTACAGGTGCGCTCTACAATAGGCAAAGGTTTTCAAGTCTGCAAGTACGTTTTAAGCTGAGTTCCATGAACATTGTCCAAAATCATGTTTTAACCCAAATCCACAATGCGACCAGTTCAGCATATGACAGGCGACACTGTTTGAGTGTAACAAACGTGAAACAATTATTTTAGCCATTTCGCATAAAAACAGGGTCCAAAATCATGGGTTTTCGTTCAGCACTGGAAGTACAGGTGCGCTCTACAATAGGCAAAGGTTTTCAAGTCTGCAAGTACGTTTTAAGCTGAGTTCCATGAACATTGTCCAAAATCATATTTTAGGCCAAATCCACAATGCGACCAGTTCAGCATATGACAGGAGACACTGTTTGAGTGTAACAAACGTGAAACAATTATTTTAGCCATTTCGCATGAACACAGGGTCCAAAATCATTGGTTTTCGTTCAGCACTGGAAGTACAGGCGCGCTGTACAATAGGCAAGGGTTTTCAAGTCTGCAAGTACGTTTTAAGCTGAGTTCCATGAGCATTGTCCAAAATCATGTTTTAGGCCAAATCCACAATGCGACCAGTTCAGCATATGACAGGAGACACTGTTTGAGTGTAACAAACGTGAAACAATTATTTTAGCCATTTCGCATAAAAACAGGGTCCAAAATCATGGGTTTTCGTTCAGCACTGGAAGTACAGGTGCGCTCTACAATAGGCAAAGGTTTTCAAGTCTGCAAATACGTTTTAAGCTGAGTTCCATGAACATTGTCCAAAATCATATTTTAGGCCAAATCCACAATGCGACCAGTTCAGCATATGACAGGAGACACTGTTTGAGTGTAACAAACGTGAAACAATTATTTTAGCCATTTCGCATGAACACAGGGTCCAAAATCATTGGTTTTCGTTCAGCACTGGAAGTACAGGCGCGCTGTACAATAGGCAAGGGTTTTCAAGTCTGCAAGTACGTTTTAAGCTGAGTTCCATGAGCATTGTCCAAAATCATGTTTTAGGCCAAATCCACAATGCGACCAGTTCAGCATATGACAGGAGACACTGTTTGAGTGTAACAAACGTGAAACAATTATTTTAGCCATTTCGCATAAAAACAGGGTCCAAAATCATGGGTTTTCGTTCAGCACTGGAAGTACAGGTGCGCTCTACAATAGGCAAAGGTTTTCAAGTCTGCAAATACGTTTTAAGCTGAGTTCCATGAACATTGTCCAAAATCATATTTTAGGCCAAATCCACAATGCGACCAGTTCAGCATATGACAGGAGACACTGTTTGAGTGTAACAAACGTGAAACAATTATTTTAGCCATTTCGCATGAACACAGGGTCCAAAATCATTGGTTTTCGTTCAGCACTGGAAGTACAGGCGCGCTGTACAATAGGCAAGGGTTTTCAAGTCTGCAAGTAAGTTTTAAGCTGAGTTCCATGAGCATTGTCCAAAATCATGTTTTAGGCCAAATCCACAATGCGACCAGTTCAGCATATGACAGGAGACACTGTTTGAGTGTAACAAACGTGAAACATTTCTTTTAGCTATTTCGCATAAAAACAGGGTCCAAAATCATGGGTTTTCGTTCAGCACTGGAAGTACAGGTGCGCTCTACAATAGGCAAAGGTTTTCAAGTCTGCAAGTACGTTTTAAGCTGAGTTCCATGAACATTGTCCAAAATCATGTTTTAACCCAAATCCACAATGCGACCAGTTCAGCATATGACAGGAGACACTGTTTGAGTGTAACAAACGTGAAACAATTATTTTAGCCATTTCGCATGAAAACAGGGTCCAAAATCATGGGTTTTCGTTCAGCACTGGAAGGACTGGCGCGCTCTACAATAGGCAAGGGTTTTCAAGTCTGCAAGTACGTTTTAAGCTGAGTTCCATGAACATTGTCCAAAATCATGTTTTAGGCCAAATCCACAATGCGACCAGTTCAGCATATGACAGGAGACACTGTTTGAGTGTAACAAATGTGAAACATTTCTTTTAGCCATTTCGCATGAAAACAGGGTCCAAAATCATGGGTTTTCGTTCAGCACTGGAAGTACAGGTGCGCTCTACAATAGGCAAAGGTTTTCAAGTCTGCAAGTACGTTTTAAGCTGAGTTCCATGAACATTGTCCAAAATCATGTTTTAACCCAAATCCACAATGCGACCAGTTCAGCATATGACAGGCGACACTGTTTGAGTGTAACAAACGTGAAACAATTATTTTAGCCATTTCGCATGAAAACAGGGTCCAAAATCATGGGTTTTCGTTCAGCACTGGAAGGACAGGCGCGCTCTACAATAGGCAAGGGTTTTCAAGTCTGCAAGTACGTTTTAAGCTGAGTTCCATGAACATTGTCCATAACCATGTTTTAGGCCAAATCCGCAATGCGACCAGTTCAGCATATGACAGGAGACACTGTTTGAGTGTAACAAAAGAGAACAATATTTATTATACATTTTGCATGAAAAGGGTCTAAAATATTTTTTGAAGGACATATGTAGAATTGAACATACAAGGGTTTTCAAATGTAATTTTTAAAAAAAATGTTTTTTTCCATTAACATTTTCTAAAATCATGTTTTAGGCAAAATCCACAATGCAACTAGTTGAAGGGATACAAAGTTCTTCATAACAAAAGAGAAAAATATTTATTATACATTTTGCATGAAAAGGGTCTAAAATTTTTTTTTAACGTTCAGCACTAGAAGGACATATGTAGAATACAACATACAAGAGTTTTCAAATGTGATTTTTTTAGATGCTTTTTTCAATGAATATTTTCTAAAATCATGTTTTAGGCAAAATCCACAATGCGACCAGTTCAGCATATGACAGGAGACACTGTTTGAGTGTAACAAACGTGAAACAATTATTTTAGCCATTTCGCATGAAAACAGGGTCCAAAATCATTGGTTTTAGTTCAGCACTGGAAGTACAGGCGCGCTGTACAATAGGCAAGGGTTTTCAAGTCTGCAAGTACGTTTTAAGCTGAGTTCCATGAACATTGTCCAAAATCATGTTTTAGGCCAAATCCGCAATGCGACCAGTTCAGCATATGACAGGAGACACTGTTTGAGTGTAACAAACGTGAAACATTTCTTTTAGCCATTTCGCATGAAAACAGGGTCCAAAATCATGGGTTTTCGTTCAGCACTGGAAGGACAGGCGCGCTCTACAATAGGCAAGGGTTTTCAAGTCTGCAAGTAAGTTTTAAGCTGAGTTCCATGAACATTGTCCAAAATCATATTTTAGGCCAAATCCACAATGCGACCAGTTCAGCATATGACAGGAGACACTGTTTGAGTGTAACAAACGTGAAACAATTATTACAACATTTCTTTTAGCCATTTCGCATGAAAACAGGGTCCAAAATCATTGGTTTTCGTTCAGCACTGGAAGTACAGGCGCGCTGTACAATAGGCAAGGGTTTTCAAGTCTGCAAGTACGTTTTAAGCTGAGTTCCATGAGCATTGTCCAAAATCATGTTTTAGGCCAAATCCACAATGCGACCAGTTCAGCATATGACAGGAGACACTGTTTGAGTGTAACAAACGTGAAACATTTCTTTTAGCTATTTCGCATAAAAACAGGGTCCAAAATCATGGGTTTTCGTTCAGCACTGGAAGTACAGGTGCGCTCTACAATAGGCAAAGGTTTTCAAGTCTGCAAGTACGTTTTAAGCTGAGTTCCATGAACATTGTCCAAAATCATATTTTAGGCCAAATCCACAATGCGACCAGTTCAGCATATGACAGGAGACACTGTTTGAGTGTAACAAACGTGAAACAATTATTTTAGCCATTTCGCATTAACACAGGGTCCAAAATCATTGGTTTTCGTTCAGCACTGGAAGTACAGGCGCGCTGTACAATAGGCAAGGGTTTTCAAGTCTGCAAGTACGTTTTAAGCTGAGTTCCATTAACATTTTCTAAAATCATGTTTTAGGCAAAATCCACAATGCAACTAGTTCGGCATATGAAGGGATACAAAGTTCTTTATAACAAAAGAGAAAAATATTTATTATACATTTTGCATGAAAAGGGTCTAAAAAATTTTTTTAACGTTCAGCACTAGAAGGACATATGTAGAATACAACATACAAGAGTTTTCAAATGTGATTTTTTTAGATGCTTTTTTCAATGAATATTTTCTAAAATCATGTTTTAGGCAAAATCCACAATGCGACCAGTTCAGCATATGACAGGAGACACTGATTGAGTGTAACCAACGTGAAACAATTATTTTAGCCATTTCGCATGAAAACAGGGTCCAAAATCATGGGTTTTCGTTCAGCACTGGAAGGACAGGCGCGCTCTACAATAGGCAAGGGTTTTCAAGTCTGCAAGTACGTTTTAAGCTGAGTTCCATGAACATTGTCCAAAATCATATTTTAGGCCAAATCCACAATGCGACCAGTTCAGCATATGACAGGAGACACTGTTTGAGTGTAACAAACGTGAAACAATTATTTTAGCCATTTCGCATGAAAACAGGGTCCAAAATCATTGGTTTTCGTTCAGCACTGGAAGTACAGGCGCGCTGTACAATAGGCAAGGGTTTTCAAGTCTGCAAGTACGTTTTAAGCTGAGTTCCATGAGCATTGTCCAAAATCATGTTTTAGGCCAAATCCACAATTCGACCAGTTCAGCATATGACAGGAGACACTGTTTGAGTGTAACAAACGTGAAACATTTCTTTTAGCTATTTCGCATAAAAACAGGGTCCAAAACCATGGGTTTTCGTTCAGCACTGGAAGTACAGGTGCGCTCTACAATAGGCAAAGGTTTTCAAGTCTGCAAGTACGTTTTAAGCTGAGTTCCATGAACATTGTCCAAAATCATGTTTTAACCCAAATCCACAATGCGACCAGTTCAGCATATGACAGGAGACACTGTTTGAGTGTAACAAACGTGAAACAATTATTTTAGCCATTTCGCATGAAAACAGGGTCCAAAATCATGGGTTTTCGTTCAGCACTGGAAGGACAGGCGCGCTCTACAATAGGCAAGGGTTTTCAAGTCTGCAAGTAAGTTTTAAGCTGAGTTCCATGAACATTGTCCAAAATCATATTTTAGGCCAAATCCACAATGCGACCAGTTCAGCATATGACAGGAGACACTGTTTGAGTGTAACAAACGTGAAACAATTATTTTAGCCATTTCGCATGAACACAGGGTCCAAAATCATTGGTTTTCGTTCAGCACTGGAAGTACAGGCGCGCTGTACAATAGGCAAGGGTTTTCAAGTCTGCAAGTACGTTTTAAGCTGAGTTCCATGAACATTGTCCAAAATCATGTTTTAACCCAAATCCACAATGCGACCAGTTCAGCATATGACAGGCGACACTGTTTGAGTGTAACAAACGTGAAACAATTATTTTAGCCATTTCGCATGAAAACAGGGTCCAAAATCATGGGTTTTCGTTCAGCACTGGAAGGACAGGCGCGCTCTACAATAGGCAAGGGTTTTCAAGTCTGCAAGTACGTTTTAAGCTGAGTTCCATGAACATTGTCCATAACCATGTTTTAGGCCAAATCCGCAATGCGACCAGTTCAGCATATGACAGGAGACACTGTTTGAGTGTAACAAAAGAGAACAATATTTATTATACATTTTGCATGAAAAGGGTCTAAAATATTTTTTGAAGGACATATGTAGAATTGAACATACAAGGGTTTTCAAATGTAATTTTTAAAAAAAATGTTTTTTTCCATTAACATTTTCTAAAATCATGTTTTAGGCAAAATCCACAATGCAACTAGTTCGGCATATGAAGGGATACAAAGTTCTTCATAACAAAAGAGAAAAATATTTATTATACATTTTGCATGAAAAGGGTCTAAAAAATTTTTTTAACGTTCAGCACTAGAAGGACATATGTAGAATACAACATACAAGAGTTTTCAAATGTGATTTTTTTAGATGCTTTTTTCAATGAATATTTTCTAAAATCATGTTTTAGGCAAAATCCACAATGCGACCAGTTCAGCATATGACAGGAGACACTGTTTGAGTGTAACAAACGTGAAACAATTATTTTAGCCATTTCGCATGAAAACAGGGTCCAAAATCATTGGTTTTAGTTCAGCACTGGAAGTACAGGCGCGCTGTACAATAGGCAAGGGTTTTCAAGTCTGCAAGTACGTTTTAAGCTGAGTTCCATGAACATTGTCCAAAATCATGTTTTAACCCAAATCCACAATGCGACCAGTTCAGCATATGACAGGCGACACTGTTTGAGTGTAACAAACGTGAAACAATTATTTTAGCCATTTCGCATGAAAACAGGGTCCAAAATCATGGGTTTTCGTTCAGCACTGGAAGGACTGGCGCGCTCTACAATAGGCAAGGGTTTTCAAGTCTGCAAGTACGTTTTAAGCTGAGTTCCATGAACATTGTCCAAAATCATATTTTAGGCCAAATCCACAATGCGACCAGTTCAGCATATGACAGGAGACACTGTTTGAGTGTAACAAACGTGAAACAATTATTTTAGCCATTTCGCATGAAAACAGGGTCCAAAATCATTGGTTTTCGTTCAGCACTGGAAGTACAGGCGCGCTGTACAATAGGCAAGGGTTTTCAAGTCTGCAAGTACGTTTTAAGCTGAGTTCCATGAGCATTGTCCAAAATCATGTTTTAGGCCAAATCCACAATTCGACCAGTTCAGCATATGACAGGAGACACTGTTTGAGTGTAACAAACGTGAAACATTTCTTTTAGCTATTTCGCATAAAAACAGGGTCCAAAATCATGGGTTTTCGTTCAGCACTGGAAGTACAGGTGCGCTCTACAATAGGCAAAGGTTTTCAAGTCTGCAAGTACGTTTTAAGCTGAGTTCCATGAACATTGTCCAAAATCATGTTTTAACCCAAATCCACAATGCGACCAGTTCAGCATATGACAGGAGACACTGTTTGAGTGTAACAAACGTGAAACAATTATTTTAGCCATTTCGCATGAAAACAGGGTCCAAAATCATGGGTTTTCGTTCAGCACTGGAAGGACAGGCGCGCTCTACAATAGGCAAGGGTTTTCAAGTCTGCAAGTAAGTTTTAAGCTGAGTTCCATGAACATTGTCCAAAATCATATTTTAGGCCAAATCCACAATGCGACCAGTTCAGCATATGACAGGAGACACTGTTTGAGTGTAACAAACGTGAAACAATTATTTTAGCCATTTCGCATGAACACAGGGTCCAAAATCATTGGTTTTCGTTCAGCACTGGAAGTACAGGCGCGCTGTACAATAGGCAAGGGTTTTCAAGTCTGCAAGTACGTTTTAAGCTGAGTTCCATGAACATTGTCCAAAATCATGTTTTAACCCAAATCCACAATGCGACCAGTTCAGCATATGACAGGCGACACTGTTTGAGTGTAACAAACGTGAAACAATTATTTTAGCCATTTCGCATGAAAACAGGGTCCAAAATCATGGGTTTTCGTTCAGCACTGGAAGGACAGGCGCGCTCTACAATAGGCAAGGGTTTTCAAGTCTGCAAGTACGTTTTAAGCTGAGTTCCATGAACATTGTCCAAAGCCATGTTTTAGGCCAAATCCGCAATGCGACCAGTTCAGCATATGACAGGAGACACTGTTTGAGTGTAACAAAAGAGAACAATATTTATTATACATTTTGCATGAAAAGGGTCTAAAATATTTTTTGAAGGACATATGTAGAATTGAACATACAAGGGTTTTCAAATGTAATTTTTAAAAAAAATGTTTTTTTCCATTAACATTTTCTAAAATCATGTTTTAGGCAAAATCCACAATGCAACTAGTTCGGCATATGAAGGGATACAAAGTTCTTCATAACAAAAGAGAAAAATATTTATTATACATTTTGCATGAAAAGGGTCTAAAAATTTTTTTTAACGTTCAGCACTAGAAGGACATATGTAGAATACAACATACAAGAGTTTTCAAATGTGATTTTTTTAGATGCTTTTTTCAATGAATATTTTCTAAAATCATGTTTTAGGCAAAATCCACAATGCGACCAGTTCAGCATATGACAGGAGACACTGTTTGAGTGTAACAAACGTGAAACAATTATTTTAGCCATTTCGCATGAAAACAGGGTCCAAAATCATTGGTTTTAGTTCAGCACTGGAAGTACAGGCGCGCTGTACAATAGGCAAGGGTTTTCAAGTCTGCAAGTACGTTTTAAGCTGAGTTCCATGAACATTGTCCAAAATCATGTTTTAACCCAAATCCACAATGCGACCAGTTCAGCATATGACAGGCGACACTGTTTGAGTGTAACAAACGTGAAACAATTATTTTAGCCATTTCGCATGAAAACAGGGTCCAAAATCATGGGTTTTCGTTCAGCACTGGAAGGACTGGCGCGCTCTACAATAGGCAAGGGTTTTCAAGTCTGCAAGTACGTTTTAAGCTGAGTTCCATGAACATTGTCCAAAATCATGTTTTAGGCCAAATCCACAATGCGACCAGTTCAGCATATGACAGGAGACACTGTTTGAGTGTAACAAATGTGAAACATTTATTTTAGCCATTTCGCATGAAAACAGGGTCCAAAATCATGGGTTTTCGTTCAGCACTGGAAGTACAGGTGCGCTCTACAATAGGCAAAGGTTTTCAAGTCTGCAAGTACGTTTTAAGCTGAGTTCCATGAACATTGTCCAAAATCATGTTTTAACCCAAATCCACAATGCGACCAGTTCAGCATATGACAGGCGACACTGTTTGAGTGTAACAAACGTGAAACAATTATTTTAGCCATTTCGCATGAAAACAGGGTCCAAAATCATTGGTTTTCGTTCAGCACTGGAAGTACAGGCGCGCTGTACAATAGGCAAGGGTTTTCAAGTCTGCAAGTACGTTTTAAGCTGAGTTCCATGAGCATTGTCCAAAATCATGTTTTAGGCCAAATCCACAATGCGACCAGTTCAGCATATGACAGGAGACACTGTTTGAGTGTAACAAACGTGAAACATTTCTTTTAGCTATTTCGCATAAAAACAGGGTCCAAAATCATGGGTTTTCGTTCAGCACTGGAAGTACAGGTGCGCTCTACAATAGGCAAAGGTTTTCAAGTCTGCAAGTACGTTTTAAGCTGAGTTCCATGAACATTGTCCAAAATCATATTTTAGGCCAAATCCACAATGCGACCAGTTCAGCATATGACAGGAGACACTGTTTGAGTGTAACAAACGTGAAACAATTATTTTAGCCATTTCGCATTAACACAGGGTCCAAAATCATTGGTTTTCGTTCAGCACTGGAAGTACAGGCGCGCTGTACAATAGGCAAGGGTTTTCAAGTCTGCAAGTACGTTTTAAGCTGAGTTCCATTAACATTTTCTAAAATCATGTTTTAGGCAAAATCCACAATGCAACTAGTTCGGCATATGAAGGGATACAAAGTTCTTTATAACAAAAGAGAAAAATATTTATTATACATTTTGCATGAAAAGGGTCTAAAAAATTTTTTTAACGTTCAGCACTAGAAGGACATATGTAGAATACAACATACAAGAGTTTTCAAATGTGATTTTTTTAGATGCTTTTTTCAATGAATATTTTCTAAAATCATGTTTTAGGCAAAATCCACAATGCGACCAGTTCAGCATATGACAGGAGACACTGATTGAGTGTAACCAACGTGAAACAATTATTTTAGCCATTTCGCATGAAAACAGGGTCCAAAATCATGGGTTTTCGTTCAGCACTGGAAGGACAGGCGCGCTCTACAATAGGCAAGGGTTTTCAAGTCTGCAAGTACGTTTTAAGCTGAGTTCCATGAGCATTGTCCAAAATCATGTTTTAGGCCAAATCCACAATGCGACCAGTTCAGCATATGACAGGAGACACTGTTTGAGTGTAACAAACGTGAAACATTTCTTTTAGCTATTTCGCATAAAAACAGGGTCCAAAATCATGGGTTTTCGTTCAGCACTGGAAGTACAGGTGCGCTCTACAATAGGCAAAGGTTTTCAAGTCTGCAAGTACGTTTTAAGCTGAGTTCCATGAACATTGTCCAAAATCATGTTTTAACCCAAATCCACAATGCGACCAGTTCAGCATATGACAGGAGACACTGTTTGAGTGTAACAAACGTGAAACAATTATTTTAGCCATTTCGCATGAAAACAGGGTCCAAAATCATGGGTTTTCGTTCAGCACTGGAAGGACAGGCGCGCTCTACAATAGGCAAGGGTTTTCAAGTCTGCAAGTAAGTTTTAAGCTGAGTTCCATGAACATTGTCCAAAATCATATTTTAGGCCAAATCCACAATGCGACCAGTTCAGCATATGACAGGAGACACTGTTTGAGTGTAACAAACGTGAAACAATTATTTTAGCCATTTCGCATGAACACAGGGTCCAAAATCATTGGTTTTCGTTCAGCACTGGA
Source organism: Coregonus lavaretus (assembly GCF_964263955.1). Classification (NCBI taxonomy): domain Eukaryota; kingdom Metazoa; phylum Chordata; class Actinopteri; order Salmoniformes; family Salmonidae; genus Coregonus; species Coregonus lavaretus. The sequence goes on from NW_028165258.1 coordinate 52,041, forward strand.
AGTACAGGCGCGCTGTACAATAGGCAAGGGTTTTCAAGTCTGCAAGTACGTTTTAAGCTGAGTTCCATGAGCATTGTCCAAAATCATGTTTTAGGCCAAATCCACAATGCGACCAGTTCAGCATATGACAGGAGACACTGTTTGAGTGTAACAAACGTGAAACATTTCTTTTAGCTATTTCGCATAAAAACAGGGTCCAAAATCATGGGTTTTCGTTCAGCACTGGAAGTACAGGTGCGCTCTACAATAGGCAAAGGTTTTCAAGTCTGCAAGTACGTTTTAAGCTGAGTTCCATGAACATTGTACAAAATCATGTTTTAACCCAAATCCACAATGCGACCAGTTCAGCATATGACAGGAGACACTGTTTGAGTGTAACAAACGTGAAACAATTATTTTAGCCATTTCGCATGAAAACAGGGTCCAAAATCATGGGTTTTCGTTCAGCACTGGAAGGACAGGCGCGCTCTACAATAGGCAAGGGTTTTCAAGTCTGCAAGTACGTTTTAAGCTGAGTTCCATGAACATTGTCCAAAATCATGTTTTAGGCAAAATCCACAATGCGACCAGTTCAGCATATGACAGGAGACACTGATTGAGTGTAACCAACGTGAAACAATTATTTTAGCCATTTCGCATGAAAACAGGGTCCAAAATCATGGGTTTTCGTTCAGCACTGGAAGGACAGGCGCGCTCTACAATAGGCAAGGGTTTTCAAGTCTGCAAGTAAGTTTTAAGCTGAGTTCCATGAACATTGTCCAAAATCATATTTTAGGCCAAATCCACAATGCGACCAGTTCAGCATATGACAGGAGACACTGTTTGAGTGTAACAAACGTGAAACAATTATTTTAGCCATTTCGCATAAAAACAGGGTCCAAAATCATGGGTTTTCGTTCAGCACTGGAAGTACAGGTGCGCTCTACAATTGGCAAAGGTTTTCAAGTCTGCAAATACGTTTTAAGCTGAGTTCCATGAACATTGTCCAAAATCATATTTTAGGCCAAATCCACAATGCGACCAGTTCAGCATATGACAGGAGACACTGTTTGAGTGTAACAAACGTGAAACAATTATTTTAGCCATTTCGCATGAACACAGGGTCCAAAATCATTGGTTTTCGTTCAGCACTGGAAGTACAGGCGCGCTGTACAATAGGCAAGGGTTTTCAAGTCTGCAAGTAAGTTTTAAGCTGAGTTCCATGAGCATTGTCCAAAATCATGTTTTAGGCCAAATCCACAATGCGACCAGTTCAGCATATGACAGGAGACACTGTTTGAGTGTAACAAACGTGAAACATTTCTTTTAGCTATTTCGCATAAAAACAGGGTCCAAAATCATGGGTTTTCGTTCAGCACTGGAAGTACAGGTGCGCTCTACAATAGGCAAAGGTTTTCAAGTCTGCAAGTACGTTTTAAGCTGAGTTCCATGAACATTGTCCAAAATCATGTTTTAACCCAAATCCACAATGCGACCAGTTCAGCATATGACAGGAGACACTGTTTGAGTGTAACAAACGTGAAACAATTATTTTAGCCATTTCGCATGAAAACAGGGTCCAAAATCATGGGTTTTCGTTCAGCACTGGAAGGACAGGCGCGCTCTACAATAGGCAAGGGTTTTCAAGTCTGCAAGTACGTTTTAAGCTGAGTTCCATGAACATTGTCCAAAATCATGTTTTAGGCCAAATCCACAATGCGACCAGTTCAGCATATGACAGGAGACACTGTTTGAGTGTAACAAATGTGAAACATTTCTTTTAGCCATTTCGCATGAAAACAGGGTCCAAAATCATGGGTTTTCGTTCAGCACTGGAAGTACAGGTGCGCTCTACAATAGGCAAAGGTTTTCAAGTCTGCAAGTACGTTTTAAGCTGAGTTCCATGAACATTGTCCAAAATCATGTTTTAACCCAAATCCACAATGCGACCAGTTCAGCATATGACAGGAGACACTGTTTGAGTGTAACAAACGTGAAACAATTATTTTAGCCATTTCGCATGAAAACAGGGTCCAAAATCATGGGTTTTCGTTCAGCACTGGAAGGACAGGCGCGCTCTACAATAGGCAAGGGTTTTCAAGTCTGCAAGTACGTTTTAAGCTGAGTTCCATGAACATTGTCCATAACCATGTTTTAGGCCAAATCCGCAATGCGACCAGTTCAGCATATGACAGGAGACACTGTTTGAGTGTAACAAAAGAGAACAATATTTATTATACATTTTGCATGAAAAGGGTCTAAAATATTTTTTGAAGGACATATGTAGAATTGAACATACAAGGGTTTTCAAATGTAATTTTTAAAAAAAATGTTTTTTTCCATTAACATTTTCTAAAATCATGTTTTAGGCAAAATCCACAATGCAACTAGTTCGGCATATGAAGGGATACAAAGTTCTTCATAACAAAAGAGAAAAATATTTATTATACATTTTGCATGAAAAGGGTCTAAAAATTTTTTTTAACGTTCAGCACTAGAAGGACATATGTAGAATACAACATACAAGAGTTTTCAAATGTGATTTTTTTAGATGCTTTTTTCAATGAATATTTTCTAAAATCATGTTTTAGGCAAAATCCACAATGCGACCAGTTCAGCATATGACAGGAGACACTGTTTGAGTGTAACAAACGTGAAACAATTATTTTAGCCATTTCGCATGAAAACAGGGTCCAAAATCATTGGTTTTAGTTCAGCACTGGAAGTACAGGCGCGCTGTACAATAGGCAAGGGTTTTCAAGTCTGCAAGTACGTTTTAAGCTGAGTTCCATGAACATTGTCCAAAATCATGTTTTAACCCAAATCCACAATGCGACCAGTTCAGCATATGACAGGCGACACTGTTTGAGTGTAACAAACGTGAAACAATTATTTTAGCCATTTCGCATGAAAACAGGGTCCAAAATCATGGGTTTTTGTTCAGCACTGGAAGGACAGGCGCGCTCTACAATAGGCAAGGGTTTTCAAGTCTGCAAGTACGTTTTAAGCTGAGTTCCATGAACATTGTCCAAAATCATGTTTTAGGCCAAATCCACAATGCGACCAGTTCAGCATATGACAGGAGACACTGTTTGAGGTTAACAAATGTGAAACATTTCTTTTAGCCATTTCGCATGAAAACAGGGTCCAAAATCATGGGTTTTCGTTCAGCACTGGAAGTACAGGTGCGCTCTACAATAGGCAAAGGTTTTCAAGTCTGCAAGTACGTTTTAAGCGGAGTTCCATGAACATTGTCCAAAATCATGTTTTAACCCAAATCCACAATGAGACCAGTTCAGCATATGACAGGCGACACTGTTTGAGTGTAACAAACGTGAAACAATTATTTTAGCCATTTCGCATAAAAACAGGGTCCAAAATCATGGGTTTTCGTTCAGCACTGGAAGTACAGGTGCGCTCTACAATAGGCAAAGGTTTTCAAGTCTGCAAGTACGTTTTAAGCTGAGTTCCATGAACATTGTCCAAAATCATATTTTAGGCCAAATCCACAATGCGACCAGTTCAGCATATGACAGGAGACACTGTTTGAGTGTAACAAACGTGAAACAATTATTTTAGCCATTTCGCATGAACACAGGGTCCAAAATCATTGGTTTTCGTTCAGCACTGGAAGTACAGGCGCGCTGTACAATAGGCAAGGGTTTTCAAGTCTGCAAGTACGTTTTAAGCTGAGTTCCATGAGCATTGTCCAAAATCATGTTTTAGGCCAAATCCACAATGCGACCAGTTCAGCATATGACAGGAGACACTGTTTGAGTGTAACAAACGTGAAACAATTATTTTAGCCATTTCGCATGAACACAGGGTCCAAAATCATTGGTTTTCGTTCAGCACTGGAAGTACAGGCGCGCTGTACAATAGGCAAGGGTTTTCAAGTCTGCAAGTAAGTTTTAAGCTGAGTTCCATGAGCATTGTCCAAAATCATGTTTTAGGCCAAATCCACAATGCGACCAGTTCAGCATATGACAGGAGACACTGTTTGAGTGTAACAAACGTGAAACATTTCTTTTAGCTATTTCGCATAAAAACAGGGTCCAAAATCATGGGTTTTCGTTCAGCACTGGAAGTACAGGTGCGCTGTACAATAGTCAAAGGTTTTCAAGTCTGCAAGTACGTTTTAAGCTGAGTTCCATGAACATTGTCCAAAATCATGTTTTAACCCAAATCCACAATGCGACCAGTTCAGCATATGACAGGAGACACTGTTTGAGTGTAACAAACGTGAAACAATTATTTTAGCCATTTCGCATGAAAACAGGGTCCAAAATCATGGGTTTTCGTTCAGCACTGGAAGGACTGGCGCGCTCTACAATAGGCAAGGGTTTTCAAGTCTGCAAGTACGTTTTAAGCTGAGTTCCATGAACATTGTCCAAAATCATGTTTTAGGCCAAATCCACAATGCGACCAGTTCAGCATATGACAGGAGACACTGTTTGAGTGTAACAAATGTGAAACATTTCTTTTAGCCATTTCGCATGAAAACAAGGTCCAAAATCATGGGTTTTCGTTCAGCACTGGAAGTACAGGTGCGCTCTACAATAGGCAAAGGTTTTCAAGTCTGCAAGTACGTTTTAAGCTGAGTTCCATGAACATTGTCCAAAATCATGTTTTAACCCAAATCCACAATGCGACCAGTTCAGCATATGACAGGCGACACTGTTTGAGTGTAACAAACGTGAAACAATTATTTTAGCCATTTCGCATGAAAACAGGGTCCAAAATCATGGGTTTTCGTTCAGCACTGGAAGGACAGGCGCGCTCTACAATAGGCAAGGGTTTTCAAGTCTGCAAGTACGTTTTAAGCTGAGTTCCATGAACATTGTCCATAACCATGTTTTAGGCCAAATCCGCAATGCGACCAGTTCAGCATATGACAGGAGACACTGTTTGAGTGTAACAAAAGAGAACAATATTTATTATACATTTTGCATGAAAAGGGTCTAAAATATTTTTTGAAGGA
>NW_028165257.1:0-21044 GCF_964263955.1 Coregonus lavaretus
GGTTCCCAATCAGAGACAACAAACAACAGCTGCCTCTGATTGGGAACCACCCCGGCCAACATAGAAACACATGAACTAGAACTAAACATAGAACACTAACACCCTGGCTCAACATATAAGAGTCCCCAGAGCCAGGGCGTGACAGTAATTCTGCTTTGAAAGTTTATAAACTTGTAACACCACTTTTTGAGAAAATGGCTCTTGAATGTTTTGGTACACCTACTGGAGAGCTCTTTTGTCTACACCCACTCAGCATTGTTCACACCCTCTTAAGCCTTAGCCCACCCATCTCTTTAAGGATTCACATGTGAGGTCATGTGCTAAATGTCATGTAGTGTGGTAAAGATTAAGACTAAAAGTGGTAAAAGTAGTAGCCTACAATAAGGAACAATTTCAGGTTAACAGAAAGTGTCCAGATAAAAATATTTTATAAATATTAGATGACGCTTACCCAGACACACTTGTCTAAATTGATGGGTCATGTCAAAGAAATGCTATAACCCCCAGCCACATCTTGCTAAGTGGATGGGTCTCTACAGAAGGTGTAAACAGTACAGCGAAATGGTTACTTGCATAGTAGCAACATAAAAAATAGATAGGGTCAATATAAAGAAAAAAAGAAGAAGTGTCAATGCCAGTACAGAAAGAACAAAATAATATACAGTATGTACAAGAACAATATCAATAACAATATCAGTGATACTGGTGATAGATGAGGTAGTTATAGGCATACAATCAGGGGTAAAGTGGCTGAGCAGCAGGATAAAAAAGTAGTAGCAACGTATGGCGTGTGTGTTAGGAGAGAGTCATGTGAATGTCAATAGAGGCACTGCAGATAGTGCTGATGACTGGGGAACTCGCCCCCAGTGATGTACTGGTCCTTCCGAACCATGCATGAACAATGGAATCTATATTCGGAGAGCCTGTTTCTGTCCTGCCCTTGACTTTGGTGCAGGGCATGTCATGTCCATTGCCTCTTCATCGCAAAACTCCCTGATCTTCTCAAAAATATACATTTGTCTAGCTGTGTCCAGTCCAGGTGGTGCTTGTACAGGCAGACCATCTATTGGAGGAAGGATGTCAGCGTTGCGCAGCCGCTGAAGCCTGGTCCCGACTGAGTCCGAACGCTCCTTTGGCGACAACACCACCAGGTTCCAGAGCATCGAAGTTGTAAAACAGGAAATAACCAAAAAAATTGAGGAGAAATTATAACCTTGCATAACATCAATTCCCCTCCCAAGTTTAGATAAGAAGAATAACCTCATACAATGCAATGAAAATGATATTCACCTGAAGTGCTGGTACTGCTTGATCTGTGGCAGTGGCCTGAAGTGCGGAGTCAGGTGTTGTTGCCAGCCATAGCTTTCCACCAGCACCGTACCATCCTCCAGTCCAACCAGCTGTGGGATGTTGACCCCTGTCACAGTGCTGTCCTTCACAACACAAGCAATCTTGGACAAAGTGTTCACTCTGGTCTTTCTGAAGCGCTGCTTGATGAGGCCGAAGCACCAGTCGGAGGCAAACTTGGTGTGGCCTGTGATCAGGAAGTGAAGGTCCAGACTGTGGTGGAGCTTGTGCATGGTCCGCCAGGCACAATACCAGAGCACAAACTTGTTCTTCTTTTGGCCACTGCAGTTATGACAGTTCAGGTCCACACGTGTTTCCCCAACTCCGTAGTTGGTGAAGAAATGGTGCATGTAGTTGATGACTGCGCTGCTGCCTTTGCTGGATGACTTCATCAATCAAGTAGTTGACTTGTTGACTGGTGGATGAGAGTCAGGCGTGTTCTACTCATGCTGAAAGACAAATTCCAGACACAAATATTTTAGCATTATTATACAATAGATAGCCGTAATCACCGTCAGACACACCTGGCTAACTTGATGGGTCATGTAATCATCTGGCGAAGTCGAGTCTTTTGTTTAGACATGTAGCTAGCTAGCTAAACAATGAACCATAATCCCAATCCATAGAGTACTAGCAAAACAAACCGATTGTCATAGCTAGCTAAAGTTAACCAAATAGGTTCAATGTTAGCTAGTTAGCTAGCTAACATTAGGCTATAACTAGCAATGCAAATGGCTTGCTGAGATAATATTACTACACAGATCATAAACATAATGTTAGCTAGTGAGCCAGCCATCTAACGACTGCTAGCCAGCTAACAGTATGCTTTAACTTGGGGTCTTTTGTTTAGACATCTAGCTAGCTAGCTAGCTAAACAATGAACCATAATCCCAATCCATAGAGTACTAGCAATACAAATCGATAGTCATAGCTAGCTAAAGTTAACCAAATAGGTTTAGCTAGCTAGCTAAACAATAACTTGCAATGAAAGCAACTTTCTGACAAAATTAGAAACTTATAAAATCTGAAACTGTAGCTAGACTCTTACCCGTATACGTGGTTGAACGCTTCACGGCAGACTGCAACCCCTTTCATTAAATAAGACGTCCTGTGTTGTTTCCGTTTAGTTTGTACAGCTTGCTTGGCCCGTTGTGTCAAGTCACTCTGGTTCACACTGACCGTCTACAATGCCATGGTTGCCCTTAGTTTGAAGATGTAATCCAAAGACAGGTGTTTTATACAACAGCCGTCTGTGTTCTCTTTTCCACTCCCTCTGCATTTGCAATCAAACGCCAGAATTCTATTCATCTCCTTATCATACTCTGCTTCTACCAGACATTCCACTGATTTCAAAACTCTGACAACTTCTGCTGCGACAACGCCGTTTCTTCTCCATCACTGTCATCAGAAGACTCTACAATGTCTTCTTCAATGACAATGTTTTTATCTAAATCAGGGATTTCCTCATCGTCTGATTCATTTTCAGAGTCAGAAAGAGTCATTATGGTACCGTAGTCCTGAAAAAACAAACGCATTTTGATTATAAAAAATAAAAAAACCTTCAAATGCTTCTCCTGTGAAGTCGTGACTTGCGACATACGCCTACTTTCCTGAAACGAGTCACAAATTGCAAGGTCAGATCACTTTGGGGTCATATGTTAACAGAATGTGTAATTTAACGTATTAAACACAAAAACTATGTTTCAATTCAAAATTAGGCAGGTCTGATGCCGAAAAAGAAAGGAATTTATTGCCTACTTCACCCATATTTTATTTTATTTTTGCAAAAAAATAGTGTGTAGTTCCAGTAATTAGCTACACACTACCAAGATTTCAATTTAGTTCAACTACCACCAAGCTACTGCAAAATGTAGTTAAATTACTAGTTGAAATACATGTAGTTCACTACTCCCCAACACTGAGGACTACAGTACCCCCTCTTCCCTTCACCACCCCTGACCCCAACACCACCCTCATATTTGGGCTCCCGAGTGGTGCAGCGGTCTAAGGCACTGCATCTCAGTGCTTGAGGCGTCACTACAGACCCCCTGGTTCGATTCCAGGCTGTATCACAACCGGCCGTGATTGGGAGTCCCATAGGGCGGCGCACAATTGGCCCAGTGTCGTCCGGGTTTGGCCGGTGTAGGCCGTCATTGTAAATAAGAATTTGTTCTTAACTGACTTGCCTAGTTAAATAAAGGTAAAAATTAAAAATATATATATTTGGCGACTGCCTCCATAAGCCCCCAAAAGCCCAGTGTGGCTCCCTCTATCCCCCTTTGAGGCACAAAGCTGGTCCAGAAACACAGCCTGCTTGGAGGGGCCTTGGAGACAGAGATATGCCAGAAAGACGCTGAGCATCCATAATGCTCATTCATAATGGAATCTCTGCCGAGTCGCAAATCCACAACAATCAGCCAGGCTATGGCTGTGTCAATGGTGTGATGTACAAGGACAAACCATAGGCTGAGACAGAGAGTGAGAAAGAGAGAGAGTGTAAGCAGTGCTGAGAATAGGCATTGTCTGAAGGAGAAGAGAGAGAGAGAGAGAGAGAGAGAGAGAGAGAGAGAGAGAGAGAAATTGTTCATTTTTAGGACAATGTGCGGCTGCTGCAAAGCATGCTGGTATGGTGTAGGGCTGGGAATTGCCAGGGACCTCGCGATAGGCTATTATCACGATTCTCACGGTTCTATATGTATTGCGTTGCAATCCGATACTGTGATTGAATTCTGATTCGACGTTCCAAACATATTGCTCACCATATGTCTGCTACAGAGGGACAAGAGAGAGCCATGAGAAAATGAGTTTTGATCAGTCATGGAAATAAAAGCGCTGAAAACAAATTGCCTCACTATTTAAAAACAAGATGGAGAACAAGCTATGAAGGAAAAATACTGGAGTTTTGGTGCAGGTACAGCCAATTAGCGCAAAAATAATATTGTGGCATTGTCAAAACAATGTGATACGATATAGAATATCCCAATTAGTAACTGTATGGATTTTTTCCACCATCACTAGTATGGTCCTGTCTATATCAGGTGGTTTTACAGAGCTATTGTCTTCAGTGTTCTCCACATTTCTCACCTATTCACCAGTAAATTCTCTTGGTAGTCTTTTCTTTCTCAATGTGGTTGGTATGTGTCTGAATATGCCATTGTTTGTGTTGATGTGTCTATGTGTTGATGTGTGCATGCACACGTGTCTGTGCATGTGTGTGTGTCTTTGTGTGTGTGTCCGTGCGTGCATTTGGTGTGCACATTTAGGTGTCTGTGCGTCTGTGTGTGTGTATTTGTGTGTATGTGTGTGTGTTAGTGCAAATGTAGGTGTATGTGTGTTTATCAGTGTGTGTGTGGTTGTTGTTCTTTTATCCTTTGACCCAGTTTCAGTGGAGAGTAGAGCAGGGGACATGAAAGAGGGACCTCACAGAGGAGTAGGGGTCAAATGCAACACCGACCAGCACAGCCACACACTGGAGCTGAAAAGCAAATTAACTCACACAGACACACACAGACACACACACACTACTAGTTAAATGTTTGGACACCTACTCATTCAAGGGTTTATCTTTATTTTTACTATTTTTTACATTGTAGAATAATAGTGAAGACATCAAAACTATGAAATAACACATATGGAATCATGTAGTAAACAAAAAAGTGTTAAACAAATACAAATATATGTTATATTTGAGATTCATCAAATAGCCACCCTTTGCCTTGATGACAGCTTTGCACACTCTTGGCATTCTCTCAACCAGCTTCACCTGGAATGCTTTTCCAACAGTCTTGAAGGAGTTCCCACATATGCTAAGCACTTGTTGGCTGCTTTTCCTTCACTCTGCGGTCCGACTCATCCCAATCCATCTCAATTGGGTTGAGGTCAGGGGATTGTGGAGGCCAGGTCATCTGATGCAGCACTCCATCACTCTCCTTCTTGGTAAAATACCCCTTACATACCCTGGAGGTGTGTTGGGTAATTGTCCTGTTGAAAAACAAATGATAGTCCCACTAAGCTCAAACCAGATGGGATGGCGTATCGCTGTATAATGCTGTGGTAGCCATGCTGGTTAAGTGTGCCTTGAATTCTAAATAAATCACTGACAGTGTCACCAGCAAAGCACCCCCACACCATAACACCTCCTCCTCCATGCTTTACGGTGGGAAATACACATGCAGAGATCATCCGTTCACCCACACCGAGTCTCACAAAGACACGGCGGTTGGAACCAAAAATCTCAAATTTGGACTCAAGAACAAAGGACACATTTCCACCGGTCTAATGTCCATTGTTCGTGTTTCTTGACCCAAGCAGGTCTCTTCTTCTTATTGGTGTCTTTTAGTAGTGGCTTCTTTGCAGCAATTCGACCATGAAGGCCTGATTCACACAGTCCCCTCTGAACAGTTGATGTTGAGATGTGTTTGTTACTTGAACTTTGTGAAACATTTATTTGGCTGCAATTTCTGAGGCTGGTAACTGTAATGAACTTATCCTCTGTAGCAGAGGTAACTCTGGGTCTTCCATTCCTGTGGTGGTCCTCATGAGAGCCAGTTTCTTCATAGCGCTTGTTGGTTTTTGAGACTGCACTTGAAGAAACTGCACTTGAAATGTTCCATATTGACTGACCTTCATGTCTTACAGTAATGATGGACTGTCGTTTCTCTTTGCTTATTTGAGCTGCTCTTGCCATAATATGGACTTGGTCTTTTACATTTACATTTACATTTTAGTCATTTAGCAGACGCTCTTATCCAGAGCGACTTACAGGAGCAATTAGGGTTAAGTGCCTTGCTCAAGGGCACATTAACGTCATTTAGCAGACGCTCTTAGCCAGAGCGACTCGCAAATTGGTGCGTTCACCCTATAGCCAGTGGGATAACCACTTTACAATTTGGGGGGGGGGGGGGGGGGGGGTTAGAAGGAACACTTTATCCTATCCCAGGTATTCCTTAAAGAGGTGGGGTTTCAAATGTCTCCGGAAGGTGGTGAGTGACTCCGCTGTCCTGGCGTCGTGAGGGAGCTTGTTCCACCATTGGGGTGCCAGAGCAGCGAACAGTTTTGACTGGGCTGAGCGGGAGCTATGCTTCCGCAGAGGAAGGGGAGCCAGCAGGCCAGAGGTGGATGAACGCAATGCCCTCGTTTGGGTGTAGGGACTGATCAGAGCCTGAAGGTACAGAGGTGCCGTTCCCCTCACTGCTCCATAGGCAAGCACCATGGTCTTGTAGCGGATGCGAGCTTCAACTGGAAGCCAGTGGAGTGTGCGGAGGAGGGGGGTGACGTGAGAGAACTTGGGAAGGTTGAACACCAGACGGGCTGCGGCATTCTGGATGAGTTGTAGGGGTTTAATGGCACAGGCAGGGAGGCCAGCCAACAGCGAGTTGCAGTAGTCCAGACGGGAGATGACAAGTGCCTGGATAGGGCTATCTTCTGGATCCCCCCCCCCCCTACCTTGTCACAACACAACTGATTGGCTCAAATGCATTATGAAGGAAAGAAATTCCACAAATTAACTTTTAAGAAGGCACACCTGTTAATTTAAATGCATTCCAGGTGACTACCTCATGAAGCTGGTTCGTGATATATGGCCGATATATCATGTTGCGTTGTGCCTAAGAACCGCCCTTAGCCGTGGTATATTGGCCATATACCACACCTCCTCTGGCCTTATTGCTTAATTATAATGTTTAAAGGGGTTGAGTACCTCCTATAGAAACACATCTCAAGTGTGTAACAATACAAGACATTTCCAAGAAACACACAGGCCTGAGAAAGCTACAGGAGCAAGGTTACCATCCTGAGAGAGGAGTCACGTGTCCTCAGCTAACCATCACAATAGAGAAGTAAAGTCAAGTGAAAGAAAGTTTGAAAGAGAGAAGTACAGAAGTGGATATCAGGAAGGACAAGGGAGGGAATGTGTGGGTGAATAAGACAAACATAAAGGTGTGTGTGTGTCTCATCAGGGCTGAAAAGACAGGAACAGATAAGGAAGGAAGGAGAGGCGGAGAGGGAGAGGGAGAGGTAAAGAACATGAGGCGGCAGGGATAGAGGACAGAAATACAAACACAGATTGGAAATACAGATTTTTTGTGTGTATGTGTGCGTGTGTTTGTGTGCATGCATGTGTTAAATAAAAGACCTGATCTGACGACGCTTCCATCCCTCCACCCCTCCCTCCATCTCTCTCATCAACAGTCTGCTACATCTCCCAGAGGGTGTGCGATGTTAAATGCTGTCGCCACAGCAACCTAATGGAGTGCCTCTATTTATGTTCCCGAAACCAAGAGCAGTGTTATATAGTGGCTTGTACGGCACTGAGAGAAAAACATAGCTTCCCCTTACATGTGGAGGAGTAAGAAAGCTCCAGTACAGCCATTACAGGAGAGAACAGAGCACCCGCAGGCCCAAAGTGCCACAGAACAAAATGAGCCAGCAAGGTATTCTGGGAAATATCCCTGTTGCCATTTATTAGCTTTGTCTCGGTATCATGCTGCCAATGTCAAGGATTTCTTTCTTTTTTCAAAATAAATGTCTTTAATTTAAAGTTGTCAGTGTTTAACTTGAATAAAATCCGGAACTTTTCATACCAGATGGAGGAATAAAATGTTGTAAAATATGTGTGGAAGTTTATCTTTAAGGACAGTTCGAAATTTACTGGGGTGGGGTGGTCCAAAACAGGGGAGGGTTTTCTAACTAAAAATTTTTCTTTGGGGAGGGTTGTGTGGTTTTTTAAAAATTGGGAACAGGGGTGGGTAGTGCATTTTTTTTCCTGGTTTATATTAGCCTTTTTGCAGGTTTTGCATTGGATCTTTTGTCCAATTCTGCAATAGGCTAACTAGCAATCATACCACACATAAAATCATTCAAAGCTGCACCAATTTTCAATATAAATCCCCAAAACATAGAGAAATAGCTGATAGGCCATTGCACATGAAAGAACAGTGAAGCTCCCCTATTGATCCTGTTTAGGGACAATAAAATGATCCTACCTAGACTAGCCTACAAATTATCCTACCTAGACTTTCAAGTGAGTACAAAATTCTACTCTAACATGTAAACTGCAGTGAAAATGTCATTTGAATAATGTCTCAAAAGCCCTGTGATTTGAATGTTTAATTCCAGTCATTCCATTTGGATCAGTTGTGAGTGTACACTCAACAGTTTGTGCCTCTAGAAAGGCACAATAGCAGGCCAGTCTGGCTGTATTTTTACTTCTCATACTGAGATGCGCTGTCTGTTGCGGATCATCATTCTCCCAAGTCGTACTATAATAGTGTGGCCACATAGGCCTATTCTCCCAGCAGGCCCAGTTATTCAGGAAATCTTAACCCCCGTTATGCCTCCTCTCCAATCCAAGTGGCTATTCCTCACGCACCTAGAACCATAACACTTCAATGTAGCCTAAATATTTGTCATTTCACTTTGAACATGTACAGTGATGGAAAAAAGTATTTGATCCCCTGCTGATTTTGTAAGTTTGCCCACTGACGAAGAAATGATCAGTCTATAATTTTAATGGTAGGTTTATTTGAACCGTGAGAGACAGAATAACAAAAAAAAAATCAATTTTAATGAGGGAAATAAGTATTTGACCCCCTCTCAATCAGAAAGATTTCTGGCTCCCAGGTGTCTTTTATACAGGTAACGAGCTGAGATTAGGAGCACACTCTTAAAGGGAGTGCTCCTAATCTCAGCTTGTTACCTGTATAAAAGACACCTATCCACAGAAGCAATCAATCAGATTCCAAACTCTCCACCATGGCCAAGACCAAAGAGCTCTCCAAGGATGTCAGGGACAAGATTGTAGACCTACACAAGGCTGGAATGGGCTACAAGACCATGTGAGGAATCAGCCCAGAACTACACGGGAGGATCTTGTCAATGATCTCAAGGCAGCTGGGACCATAGTCACCAAGAAAACAATTGGTAACACACTACGCCGTGAAGAACTGAAATCCTGCAGAGCCCGCAAGGTCCCCCTGCTCAAGAAAGCACATATACAGGGCCGTCTGAAGTTTGCCAATGAACATCTGAATGATTCAGAGGAGAACTGGGTGAAAGTGTTGTGGTCAGATGAGACCAAAATCGAGCTCTTTGGCATCAACTCAACTCACCGTGTTTGGAGGAGGAGGAATGCTGCCTATGACCCTAAGAACACCATCCCCACCGTCAAACATGGAGGTGGAAACATTATTCTTTGGGGGTGTTTTTCTGCTAAGGGGACAGGAGAACTTCACCGCATCAAAGGGACGATGGACGGGGCCATGTACCGTCAAATCTTGGGTGAGAACCTCCTTCCCTCAGCCAGGGCATTGAAAATGGGTCGTGGATGGGTATTCCAGCATTACAATGACCCAAAACACACGGCCAAGGCAACAAAGGAGTGGCTCAAATCAAATAAAATAAAATTTTATTGGCCACATGCGCCAAATACAACAGGTGCAGACATTACAGTGAAATGCTTACTTACAGCCCTTAACCAACAGTGCATTTATTTTTTTATAAAAAAGTAAAATAAAACAACAACAAAAAAGTGTTGAGATAAAAAGAGCAGAAGTAAAATAAAATAACAGTAGGGAGGCTATATATACAGGGGGGTACCGGTGCAGAGTCAATGTGCAGGGGCACCGGCTAGTTGAGGTAGTTGAAGTAATATGTACATGTGGGTAGAGTTAAAGTGACTATGCATAAATCATTAACAGAGTAGCAGCAGTGTAAAAAGATGGGGTGGGGGGTGGGGTGGGGGAGCAGTGCAAATAGTCCAGGTAGCCATGATTAGCTGTTCAGGAGTCTTATGGCTTGGGGGTAGAAGCTGTTGAGAAGTCTTTTGGACCTAGACTTGGCACTCCGGTACCGCTTGCCGTGCGGTAGCAGAGAGAACAGTCTATGACTAGGGTGGCTGGAGTCTTTGACAATTTTGAGGGCCTTCCTCTGACACCGCCTGGTATAGAGGTCCTGGATGGCAGGAAGCTTGGCCCCAGTACTGGGCCGTACGCACTACCCTCTGTAGTGCCTTGCGGTCGGAGGCCGAGCAGTTGACATACCAGGCGGTGATGCAACCAGTCAGGATGCTCTGGATGGTGCAGCTGTATAATTTTTTGAGGATCTGAGGACCCATGCCACATCTTCTCAGTCTCCTGAGGGGGAATAGGCTTTGTCGTGCCCTCTTCACGACTGTCTTGGTGTGTTTGGACCATGATAGTTTGTTGGTGATGTGGACACCAAGGAACTTGAAGCTCTCAACCTGTTCCACTACAGCCCTGTCGATGAGAATGGGGGCGTGCTCAGTCCTATTTTTTCCCCCTGTAGTCCACAATCATCTCCTTTGTCTTGGTCACGTTGAGGGAGAGGTTGTTATCCTGGCACCACATTGCCAGGTCTCTGACCTCCTCCCTATTGGCTGTCTCATCATTGTCGGTGATCAGGCCTACCCCTGGTGTGTCGTCTGCAAACTTAATGATGGTGTTGGAGTCATGCCTGGCCATGCAGTCATGGGTGAACAGGGAGTACAGGAGTGGACTGAGCATACACCCCTGAGGGGCCCCCGTGTTGAGGATCAGTGTGGCAGATGTGTTGTTACCTACCCATACCACCTGGGGGCGGCCCGTCAGCAAGTCCAGGATCCAGTTGCAGAGGGAGGTGTTTAGTCCCAGGATCCTTAGCTTAGTGATGAGCTTTGAGGGCACTATGGTGTTGAATGCTGAGCTGTAGTCAATTAATAGCATTCTCACGTATGTGTTCCTCTTGTCCAGGTGGGAAAGGGCAGTGTGGAGTGCAATAGAGATTGCATCATCTGTGGATCTGTTGGGGCGGTATGCAAATTGGAGTTGGTATAGGGTTTCTGGGATAATGGTCTTGATGTGAGCCATGACCAGCCTTTCAAAGCACTTCATGGCTACAGACGTCAGTGCTACGGGTTGGTAGTCATTTAGGCAGGTCATCTTAGTGTCCTTGGGCACGGGAACTATAGTGGTCTGCTTGAAACATGTTGGTATTACAGACTCAGTCAGGGACATGTTTGATGGTTCGTCGGAGGGCATAGCAGGATTTCTTATAAGCTTCCAGGTTAGAGTCCCGCTCCTTGAAAGCGGCAGCTCTACCCTTTAGCTCAGTGCGGATGTTGCCTGTAATCCATGGCTTCTGGTTGGGGTATGTACGTACGGTCACTGTGGGGACGACATCATCGATGCACTTATTGATGAAGCCAGTGACTGATGTGGTGTACTCCTCAATGCTATCTGAAGAATTCCGGAACATATTCCAGACTGTGCTAGCAAAACAGTCCTGTAGCTTAACATCTGCGTCATCTGACCACTTTTTTATTAACCGAGTCACTGGTGCTTCCTGCTTCAGTTTTTGCTTATGAGCAGGAATCAGGAGGATAGAGTTATGGTCAGATTTGCCAAATGGAGGGCGAGGGAGAGCTTTGTATGCGTCTCTGTGTGTGGAGTAAAGGTGGTCTAGAGGTTTTTTTCCTCTGGTTGCACATTTAACATGCTGGTAGAAATTAGGTAGAACGGATGTAAGTTTCCCTGCATTAAAGTCCCCGGCAACTAGGAGCGCTGCCTCTGGATGAGCGTTTTCCTGTTCACTTATGGCCTTTCAGTGCACTTATGGTCTTACAGCTAATTCAGTGCAATCTTAATGCCAGCATTGGTTTGTGGTGGTAAATAGACAGCTATGAAAAATATAGATGAAAACTCTCTTGGTAAATAGTGTGGTCTACAGCTTATCATAAGATACTCTACCTCAGGCGAGCAAAACCTCGAGACTTCCTTAGTATTTGATTTTGTGCACCAGCTGTTGTTTACAAATATACACAGACCGCCACCCCTTGTCTTACCGGAGTCAGCCATTCTATCCTGCCGATGTAGCGTATAGCCCGCTAGCTGTATGTTGTCCATGTCGTCGTTCAGCCACGACTCGGTGAAACATAAGATATTACAGTTTTTAATGTCCCGTTGGTAGGATAACCATGATCTTAGGTCATCCAATTTATTCTCAAATGATTGAACATTGGCTAATAGGATTGATGGAAGAGGCAGTTTACTCACTCGCCGTCGGATTCTTACAGGGCACCCCGACCTACGTCCACGATATCTCCGTCTCTTTCTCATGCGAATGACTGGGATTTGGGCCTTGTCGGGTGTCTGTAGGATATCCTTTGCGTCCGACTTGTTGAAGAAAATGTATTCGTCCAATACGAGGTGAGTAATCGCTGTCCTGATATCCAGAAGCTCTTTTTGGTTATAAGAGACGATGGCCGAAACATTATGTACAGAATAAATTTCAAATAACGCGTAAAAACACACATAATAGTACAATTGGTTAGAGGGCTGTAAAACGGCAGCCATCTTCTCCGGCGCCATTCTATCTAATTATGCAAGAAGAAGCACAAATGCAAAAATGTAAAAAAAAGCAAAAATGCAAGAAGAAGCACATTAAGGTCTTGGAGTGGCCTAGCCAGTCTCCAGACCTTAATCCCATAGAACATTTGTGGAGGGAGCTGAAGATTCGAGTTGCCAAACGTCAGCCTCGAAACCTTAATGACTTGGAGAAGATCTGCAAAGAGGAGTGGAACAGAATCCCTCCTGAGATGTGTGCAAACCTGGTGGCAACTACAAGAAACGTCTGACCTCTGTGATTGCCAACAAGGGTTTTGCCACCAAGTACTAAGTCATGTTTTTGCAGAGGGGTCAAATACTTATTTCCCTCATTAAAATGCAAATCAATTTATAACATTTTTGACATGTGTTTTTCTGGATTTTTTTGTGTTATTCTGTCTCTCACTGTTCAAATAAACCTACCATTAAAATTATAGACTGATCATGTCTTTGTCAGTGGGCAAATGTACAAAATCAGCAGGGGATCAAATACTTTTTTCCCTCACTGTATAACCTTTTATGTGTAGCAGTCACAATGTTTTAATCTGATTATGCTACTTCAAAAGTCTCCTGCAGGCTACCTGCGCACACATTCGTCCACTCCACTCTAATATAATTCCAGAATCCAAACTGTGCACCGGCCATTTGAGGAATGGAAAGAGACTTATGTTACAAAACACCAAAAAGTTGAATGACATTCGGAGATTGTCAAGGCAAGCCTTGTTTGTCGAGAAGATTTACATACTTTATTTGATTGTGGTGTTGAAAACGCAAACCATGATGTTGAAGCGGTAATCGGTATGCAGTTATGCTTTGTTATTGGTTGTGTGGTGCATTGGCACAGAAACCTGTTGGTGGAAAATTTGTTGCATATATTTTATATAATTATAAATGTAGCATTACATGTTGAAAATCTGATTCCCTCCTAGCTGATCATTGTCTGCAGCCGGCTCTGATCGTAGTGTAATGAAACATCTACTGTCCCACAAAAGCATGCTGAACTGGTAAAGTTGATAGCCACTTTTATGAACACAGGGTCACTAATAGCCCCCCCATCCTCAGTAAATTTCTAACTGTCCCTTAGTATCAGTCAATGATACAATATCTAATATATGGGCTGTTAACAATATTCTGATTCCTAATTTGAAAGAAAAATATTGGATTCATTTGAGGAATTACAGTATCTCCTCTACTTTATAAGAAGTATTTAGGAAAGTAAAGCATCAAATATACCACACAGGTATAAAGCATCATCCCCACAAAGGCAACGAGAACCAACTCCCTTGTAACCCTATGAAAGCCTCTCTCCTCCTACCTCTCACCCCTTTCTCTCACTCCCTCTCTCTCCTGTCAGGTCATTGGTGTAAATGAGAATGTATTCTCAGTCAACTCACCTGGTAAAATAAGGAATACATAAAAATACAATAATTGAGGCCTGGGAGCCCATCCACATGTGCCAGAGCCTGGGATAACAGTGCAGCATGGTGGGAGGGGGGCTGGAGGAGGGGGTGCAGGGAGGTCGGGAGCATAAAAGCCCCTTTCTTCTCCTCCCTTGACTCTTCCTTTGAGGAGAGAACAGAGGGGTTGCCAAGGCGATGAGGTTGGTCTGTCTCCCACTGCGTGGTCTGGGAAGAGCTGCAGCTTGTTCTGACATTTACCCAGCCTGGGTTTGGGAGGGAGGGAGGGAGGACAGAGAGAAGAGGGGGGAAGAGAGAGAGGGAGGTATAAAGAGAGATGAAAAGAATTGGAGAGGGAGGAGGCGGTTGCACCTGTAACATCAGTGGGGGGATTGACTCTTGTTCTATTGGAAAATTAGCTGTCTCTCCATTTATCTGTGCCTTTTATCTTCACTTTTCTCCATTCATATTCTATTTCTGGCCAACTCTTTTATTTGGTCTTTCATTGAAACATGGCAGAGAGTCAATTAGACAAAAAAAATCCTAGCTCAAACACACATGGACCCAAGCCCTGAGACTGAGAACAGCATGCTAAAGCTGAAACAGACCACAGTGATGGGCAAAGTTAACTACACAAAGTGCTACGATGCTCAACAGCCTTTGTTTTCCAACACAGGACAAGTTCTAGCTGAGTAAAAGATGCCAGAATGTTTATTTTTAGTTTGCAGCCTATTACTGTGTGTTTGGGAGATGCAAGGATAATGGTTCACCCACGCACCATGCAGGCCTCCTAAGCCCCTCAAAGTGACGTCAAAGGCCCCCGGCATCTCAAACAGCCGACACAAGTCACAAACGGCCCCTCTGTCATATCAAGGTGCATTCAAAAGCAATCTGTGTTTCCGCTTAAGAGGCAAATGGCGCTTTCAGACGGCCCATATCTCGTAAATGCAAGCTGAGCAACAGAGGCAGAGAGGGAAATGTGTGGCATGGCGTGGGCAGAATACACAAGCTACCAGTACGCTCTCTCTACTCTACAGTACACACACATTTATATGCACGGTACCTTTCTAATGAAATGGTTAGCATGTGACAACACACAAAGAGGAGGACAATAGGAGGAGGAAATACGTCACAGTGGCACCAGTCTGGTTGATATCAAAGATGAGACACATTGTTCATTAAAGTGACGGCAGTTAGTGTGAGGCCAGTCTATATGTGGCGCTTTATGAACTTGAGAAAGACTATGCTAATGTGGAGTGTTTATGGAGAGACAGTGGAAGTACACAAGGCCCTCTGTCAGTTGCAAATGAGCTGTGTATTTCCTCGGCAGTAGAGGGATACTCTCTCTCTCTCTTTAAGCCTCCCTCTGATTTTCGGGAAATCTTAATGAAGATGAGGGGTTCTAGAGGAATGCAAATGCTCAAGGCTACAGAAACCCCCTCTCTCTTCTTGAAAGTGAGTGAGAGTACACACACATACTCATGCTCGGCGCATACACACACATCCATGAGCATGAACACATGACACACGCACAACCACAAACGCACGCACACACAGACACACAAACACACCATTTCCCCCTCCTTTCTCCCCTCTTCATCTCTCTACATCATATACATACTGATGAGCTGAGTTCACTCCTGGAACTGTAGAGCTTCATCTCAGGACTTGAGAGAGACAGAGAGCATGACATTCCTACATCTGATGAGTAATAGTAACATTCCCAACAGTGATCATTATTTATCTTAAAGTGATGAGTAGCTGTTGTTGTAGAAATGTTAGCTGTACTAGTACTCACAGGTGATGGTACTATAGCTACAAGTGGTAGTGTTAATGGTAGTTGTAGTCATAGTGGTAATGGCAATGGTAATGTAAGTCATTGTAAGATAAGGGCCATGTCAGTAATTGTAAGATACTGGTAATGTCAGTCATTGTAAGATAATGGTAATGTAGGTCATTGTAAGATAATGGTAATGTCAGTCATTTTAAGATCACATGATAATGGTAATGTCAGTCATTGTAAGATAATGGTAATGTTAGTAATTGTAAGATAATGCCAGTCATTGTAAGATCACAGCCCTATTTGAGGGACTAATTATCTCCTTCTACAACTAGCCTGGTATTTACTTATCCAGTTCATGTTCCCACAGGCTACTTCCCAGCCATCCCTCTCTCCTCAGTCCTCAGTGACTGTGGCCATCGCTGCCTGGAAAGAAAGAAAAAAGAATGACGGTTTTCCATCGACCCCCCCGACATGTTCCCCCATCATCTTATTAGTAGCCCGAGGCACTTTTCCACAGACCAATGGGGGTCTCAAACTTGTTTCTCTCGGAAGCACGTCCCACCCGGCCCTGTGGTCCCGGGGGGTCAGTGTGTGTGGAGCGAGGCACAAGGTGGGGATTTGAAGCGGTAGAATACAGAGATGAACCCAGAGGGCCCTTCGCCACCGCTAATGTATGCTAATGCATTCATCTCCAAAAGCGCCCGTAATTATTTAGAGTTATTTAGAGCAACTGTTTAAGATTTTGTTCGCTTGCCTTTTTATGCAAAGACCCTTTTTTTCTCTTTTCTAAATCGGCAGAGTGCACTTGCAGAGTTGCGGGAGATAAGGGGGGAGAGAGTAGAAATTCAGAAGATCATTGAATATTTTGCACTCTATGTTAATGTGCCCTTGATGTGAGAGTGAATGCAAATCAAAATATGTCTACTTTTTGGGTCGGAAAATAGGAAAAGGAGAGATTTTATTCACTCACATGTTGCAATTTTACAAAATTCTAATGGGAAGTATATACAGTAATACATTAACATTTCCATCTTCCTCTTAGCCTTTTAAATTGCATTTTTGTTTTATTAACAGGGTGATTGCACTCTCTCACCTCATCTGTAAAAGCCAGTGTGTCTCTATTTGTGTTCTGGAACCAACACCAGTTGTCTCTGGTATCGGGTGAAGCGTGCATCATCATCGTTGTGATGCTGCTGTGGCGTTCCGCTTTGCTCTCTGAGAGGCTGACGTTCCGGCTGGCATTCTGGCTGGCCTGCATCCTAGCCCGGCTGTGGCAGTGCTGTGAAGCAGCAGCGTTGAGGGGATATCAGCGTAATACCAGACTGAATATGTTAGAGCATATTCCCTCTAATCCTGAGCACGGTGTAATCGGAGGAGACTGGGGCTCTTTACTCTGACAGGCCCGTGCACACGCACACGCCAGGGGACCACATCATCGGGGAGAGGCCAGTGTGTGTGTTTGTGTGTGTGTGTGTCTCTGATAGGGGGGTGGATACAGGGAGGTAGATCAAGAGAGTGGTAAGGTGTGGAGAAAGGCTGTGAAGAAAGGAAGACGGGAGGAGGTATGAAAGAGAGGAGAGGGGTTGAGGGGAGGAGAGGGGAGGGGAGGAGAAGAGAGAGGAGAGGAGAGGAGGCTTTTTTAATGTAAACAGAGTGAGGCACAGGGAGGGGGACAGAGGTAAGCCTGAAGACAAGCAGAAGAAAATGAGCTTGAGGGGCAAAATAAATCAGAAAAATTAAAAAAGGGAAAATAGACAAAATCACAGAGAGATTTAAAGATTTGGAAAGCCACAGGGATTTGCAGAGAATTTGGAAAATATATCTGGAAATGATAGTTCTGCCCAGATGCGCTGCAGAGAGCAGCATCTGCAGCATTAATTACAATAGTACCTCCTCTCCCCACCCCACCAGCCCACCCCCGCTTCTCCACCACCTGTTTCCTTTCCAGGGTACTCTCCTGTCCTGCTGCTGAATTGAATTCATTGACTCAACCGTAGTATCACTGATGGAAACATTGCTAGGAACTGTGCAGGGAAATACTTGTTTGTTGTATGTGTGCCTATGTCGGTTCTAAGATGTGCGGCTATGAAGATTTCTATGTGGTGTTTTTATCATGTATAGCTATTAATCACAAAGATTACATCTGCTAAATAGGGATTGTTTTCATTCCCCTTTCCATGTAATAGTAGAGGTTATACACCATTATACTAGATTACATCATTAAACATTAATAAGTATACACAAGCCTAAACACCTCCTCATCACCATGGCCTAGGGACCAATGTTGGTAAAATAACAAACTTTAGATTGTGGATTTGAGGGGCAGGAGTTGTAAGAGGCATCCTACCCAGATAGGGCAGTAGGGAATGGTAAGCTATCCAATGTCCAGAGGTCAACACAGTGTTGTGCGGTGTCAAAGGTCAGGGCAAGAAAGATTTGCAAAGAGGATTTGTGGTGGAAAAGCATGAGATCAACTCTAAAAGTCAGTAGATTTCTCACTAAAGTAAAACTGGTAAAGGCCTTTGGGCTTATCTGAATAGGGGCAGGGGTTGGAATGAGGGACGGGGGGAGTGGAGAAGGCATTACAAGCTTCTTTGCATCAAAGATCTCTACACCACAGAGCACGCTCTGACTGAACAGTTTCGCCTCTCTGCTTAACCCCCCTCCCTATTTTCTCTCCACTTTCCTGTTGGCCCCAGCCACTGCTGTTTTTTTCAACAGATCAAATAAATGATTTAGGGGCAATTTAGTAATTACGACCGCTGGTTCTGAATAAATGGTATGGATTCCAAAAGTTAAGGCCTGGTCCGACCCATACCAGTCAAAGAGAAGGGAAGTTAAGAAACAGAAACTACAATCAGCACATCTCCTCTCCATTCCTCCAAGACAGACTGCTAGGCTTTGGCCCTTTCCTGCTCTCATCTCCATACCCCTCCCTTCATCACAACACCCTGGCTGGGGTTAGGTAGATGTGAGGTGCTGAGATAGAGACGGTGGCCAAGGACTGTAGAGATGGATGCGAGAGCAAACCACCATGAAAAATAATAATAACAGTAATACTAACAAACATCCAAGTAGTGGTAGCGAGAAAGAGATAGAAAATTGCATTTCCTTTTTTTCCCTCTTCCATCTGTCCTCCAGCTGAGATTTTGATGCTTTACTTCTAGCGGTGATGTCGGGATCCAAATAGCTACAGCGAATAAACAAGATTAGTGATTTAGACATGGCAGTAAATCATATTGGAGCAGAGAGGGAAGCAGGGAAGCAGGGAAACAGGGAAGCAGGGAAACAGGACCAAAGCAATGGGGTCAGCAGAGGCCAAGACACAGGCGCCACGGACGCATTAAACAATCCATCCTTTTCTTGTTGCTACTCTCGGCTTTTGTGACTCACACTGGAGAGATGCTGAAACTATATTCCGGCAGTAGAAATTGCAACTTTTGTTCTCCACGGGCTTGTGACTTGGTCAAGTCCTCTGTTCTAGATAGAGTATTTCTCCTCAGTGTGAGAGAGAGGCGTACTGTGAAGAAGTACTGGGAGGCATCATCTCAGAGAAGCATGGGAGATACACCCCAGTGGGGGTTCCCGCTAGTTTTTCTTACTGTATCAAAAAACATGTCTTACCCCAAGACCATCATCAAAACCTCTTTATAAAATGAAAGAGCAAGTGAAAACCGAGCTCATTGTCAGAAAACTATTCTGCCAATGCCTTTGCGGTTGGTTGTTTCATCAGTTGAAATAACCAGTTGATGAGGACAATATGGGCTGGCGATGGGGAATCTGAGGAGGGTCTTTGAGCCCAGATTCCAGCCTAATTGTCTTGCTCAGTGTAAAAGGATACGGCACAAAGCCTCTTGACGTTAAGCAGCCTTGTGCCAGATTGGAGGCTTAGCTAGCACCCACCACCCGGGTGGTCTTGGGCTGTGGGGTACGGATGGATAGCACACTTGGGCAGCAGGGTCAGTTAGTGACTGTGGGCACCAGTGGCGCAGATGGAAGATCAGGAGTGGGATTGGAGTGATTCCTGATGGAGGGAAAATGTCAAAACAAGTCCAACTAAATCATTCATAGATTTTGGAGACTATAGCCAAATTAAGAAGTTGTTCAAAGGGAAAATTAGATATGGGATTTTGGGTTTGATATACTGTAGAATCTTCACTGTGTATACTTAAGTATACTTAAGAGTAACAACAAGGGATAATCGCGATAAGGATTTAGGCCTGTCACAGTGTCTTGGCATTAGTACATGAGGGTGAGGGAACACCAATATCTTTGACATGAAAAAACAGATTATGAAGAATAACAGTCTGGGGCACTCCCCACTACATGCAAGGATAACAACACAAAAATAAATGATACAAATATAGATTTTTCTATTTCTCTGTCGGTGAACAGACGTTGATCTCTTGAAATCCCTGTGTATCTCATGGTAAATCCCCGTAATGTGGATTAGGACCTGTTCAAATATATACATAGTTATATCACATGAACAGATTGGACCAGACTTCCCTACAAAACAAATCCTCACAGATCCATGCCCGGGAAAAAACAGGAATTACTCCAAATTAAGGCCCAGAATAGCAACAGTCCCTGTCATCGCCAGTCATGTCTGCCTACTGACTAAAACACACAAATTCACTCACTCACACACACACACACACAATTACACACACAAAAACACTGACACACACACACTACGCAGGCCTGGAACACACCGTCCCATCCATTTAATCCAGACTCTCTGTAGCCTGCGTCACCTCCTGTCCATTAGGGCAAGCTTTTCTCCCAGCATGCAACCAAATCCCCTCCACTTTGGACTTATCACCGTATAAAGAGCCACAGCTGCTCCGCTCTGTCTCACTCAGTCACACTGTGATGTGGTCACTCTCTCTTTCTGCTCTCTCTCTCACACTCTCTCTCTGCTTTCTCTCTCCCTCTCTCACACTCTTTCTCTGCTTTCTCTTTCCCCTCTCTCTCTCTCTCTCTCTCTCTCCCACACACACTCTCTTTCTCTCACAGCTTTCTCTTTCCCTCTCTCACAATCTCTCTCTGCTTTCTCCTTCCCTCCCTCTCTCTCTCTCTCTCTCTCTCTCTCTCTCTCTCTCTCTCTCTCTCTCTCTCTCTCTTTCTCTCTCTCTC
>NW_028165256.1:0-1000 GCF_964263955.1 Coregonus lavaretus
TTCTCCTGTCTTATCTGGTGTCCTGTGTGAACTTAAGAGTGCTCCCTCTAATTCTCCCATCTCTCTCTCTCTCTCTCTCTCTCTCTCTCTCTCTCTCTCTCTCTCTCTCTCTCTCTCTCTCTCTCTCCCTCTCTCTCTCTCTCTCTCTCTCTCTCTCTCTCTCTCTCTCTCTCTCTCTCTCTCTCTCTCTCTCTCTCTCTCTCTCTCTCTCTCCTGTCATACTGCTGTTCTTATGCACTGAGACAGGTCGGAGTGATGGCTGTATGAGCACTGCGCACTCCTGTGTGTGTGTTGGGAGAAATGTGTAGCTATGTGCTTGTGTGCGTGTGCATGCGAATGTGTGTGTGTGTGTGTGCGTGTGTTGTGTGTTTTGGGAGGAATGTGAAGCCCTTGACCTTGACAGAGGTGTGTTCAGCATTCCTCCCGTCTCTCAGTGCGGCTCAGCTTTGACCTCCACATCCATCTCACAGCAGCTTAGAACACAGAGGTCCTTCCATGACCCAGCACTTCTCTAAATGGCAATATGCATTGAGATTGGAGGTATTGATCTCCAAGTTTAAGTGCTCCTTGATTAGGGTAGTCCATGCATAGATTTTTTCTTCTTCTTCTGTACATACGATATTTGAAAGGTTTCACAAAGGTTTCACTTGTTTTAGTGTATTGCAGGTTTTAGTATTATTGCCTATAATGATACAGCCAACAGATAACATAACTTTGGTGCAAACGTCTTCTTACAAATGCCAGTCTATCAACCAGGACATATTGGCCTTTTTCCAGAGGTGTTTACATCATCTGCTTGATTGTTTAAACAGAACAAAGAGCACTAGAGCATTTCACCAGACCTGTGAAAGTCATTGGCAATCATATTTAACAAATAACAATGTTTCACGCTAAGAAGTAAATTGTTTAGCCGCAAGCAGGACGCCTGGTTTTCCATAACAGACCAGCTCTGCTGGTCCAAGATCTGTTTGTCACGCCAATGACCATGGGAGTTTGACAA
>NW_028165255.1:0-1000 GCF_964263955.1 Coregonus lavaretus
TTAGGAACAGGGCATTTCGAGTACTGAAAAGGACGTGAGGAGAACTATCCGTCAGGCAAAGAGGTCATGTTGGCATCAGTTCTGTGACACCTTTGAAAGGGTGACACCTGTGGGAGAAGTGTGGGGGGTGATTAAGAGCATGATTGGGATCAGAAGGGAGTGGGATTATCAGTGTTGACGAGTGGGGAGGATGTGGCAGTAACGGGTGAGGAGAAAGCAGAGATGATGGCCAAAGCATTTGTCCAAGTGCATAGCTCCGCAAATCTGTCAGAGGAGGGGCAGAGGGGGAGAGAGAACACAAGAGAGGAGCTGGAAAGGAGGGAGGATGTAAATTATGCGTTGAGTGCACCATTTACCAGGGCAGAGGTGAAAAGAGCAATAGGTAAGGGTGGGTTAACTTCACCTGGGAAAGATGAGGTGTGCTATGTTATGTTGGCCCATCTTAGTGATGAGGCACTAGATAAGGTATTGGTGTTTTACAACAGAGTGTGGGAGGAGGGGAAACTACCAGGCAGTTGGAAGGAGGCAGTAGTGGTACCAATCCGGAAGCCCGGGAAGGATCCAACGAAGCCAACAAGCTATCGGCCAATAGCTTTAACATCACATGTATGTAAGATTATGGAACGTATGATTACGGAGAGGCTAACTTACTTCCTGGAGAGCAGAGGGCTAGTATTGCCACATCAGAGTGGGTTCAGGAAGGCTCAGGTGAACAAGGAGACTGTTGTAGCTGTCTTTTTTGATGTGGAGAAGGCGTATGATATGATGTGGAAGGAGGGGTTGTTAATCAAGCTTGATATTATGGGGGTAGGAAGAATGTACAACTGGATAAAGGATTTCCTGTTTGGAAGGTCTATCCAGGTGAGGGTGGGGAAGTCTTTATCAGGCAGCTACTTGGTGGATAATGGTACACCGCAGGAGAGCGTGATTAGTCCTCTGTTGTTCTCAATCATGACCAATAATGTTTACTCTCAGGTACAGCCGGATATAGGGAGGTCGT
>NW_028165254.1:0-22500 GCF_964263955.1 Coregonus lavaretus
AGGAGGGAGGGAGATATATAGAGGAGGAGGAGGGAGATATATAGAGGAGGGAGGGAGATATATAGAGGAGGGAGGGAGGGAGATATATAGAGGAGGGAGGGAGGGAGATATATAGAGGAAGGAGGGAGGGAGATATATAGAGGAGGGAGGGAGGGAGATATATAGAGGAGGAGGGAGGGAGATATATAGAGGAAGGAGGGAGGGAGATATATAGAGGAGGGAGGGAGATATATAGAGGAGGGAGGGAGGGGATATATAGAGGAGGGAGGGAGGGAGATATATAGAGGAGGGAGGGAGATATATAGAGGAGGGAGGGAGGTAGATATATAGAGGAGGGAGGGAGGGAGATATATAGAGGAAGGAGGGAGGGGGATATATAGAGGAGGGAGGGAGGGAGATATATAGAGGAGGGAGGGAAGGAGATATATAGAGGAGGGAGGGAGGGAGATATATAGAGGAAGGAGGGAGGGAGATATATAGAGGAGGGAGGGAGGGAGATATATAGAGGAGGGAGGGAGGGAGATATATAGAGGAGGGAGGGGGATATATAGAGGAGGGAGGGAGGGAGATATATAGAGGAAGGAGGAGGGAGATATATAGAGGAGGGAGGGAGGGAGATATATAGAGGAGGGAGGGGGATATATAGAGGAGGGAGGGAGGGAGATATATAGAGGAGGAGGGAGGGAGATATATAGAGGAGGGAGGGAGGGAGATATATAGAGGAGGGAGGGGGATATATAGAGGAGGGAGGGAGGGAGATATATAGAGGAGGAGGGAGGGAGATATATAGAGGAGGGAGGGAGGGAGATATATAGAGGAGGGAGGGGGATATATAGAGGAGGGAGGGAGGGAGATATATAGAGGAGGGAGGGGGATATATAGAGGAGGGAGGGAGGGAGATATATAGAGGAGGGAGGGAGATATATAGAGGAAGGAGGGAGGGAGATATATAGAGGAGGGAGGGAGGGAGATATATAGAGGAGGAGGGAGGGAGATATATAGAGGAGGGAGGGAGGGAGATATATAGAGGAGGGAGGAGGGAGATATATAGAGGAGGGAGGGAGGGAGATATATAGAGGAGGGAGGGAGGGAGATATATAGAGGAAGGGAGGGAGGGAGATATATAGAGGAGGGAGGGAGGGAGATATATAGAGGAGGGAGGGAGGGAGATATATAGAGGAAGGAGGGAGGGAGATATATAGAGGAGGGAGGGAGGGAGATATATAGAGGAGGGAGGGGAGATATATAGAGGAGGGAGGGAGGAGATATATAGAGGAGGGAGGGAGGATATATAGAGGAGGGAGGGAGGGAGATATATAGAGGAGGGAGGGAGGGAGATATATAGAGGAAGGAGGGAGGGAGATATATAGAGGAGGGAGGGAGGGAGATATATAGAGGAGGGAGGGAGGATATATAGAGGAGGGAGGGAGGGAGATATATAGAGGAGGGAGGGAGATATATAGAGGAGGGAGGGAGGGAGATATATAGAGGAGGAGGGAGGGAGATATATAGAGGAGGGAGGGGGATATATAGAGGAGGAGGGGGATATATAGAGGAGGGAGGGAGGGAGATATATAGAGGAGGGAGGGAGGAGATATATAGAGGAGGGAGGGAGGGAGATATATAGAGGAAGGAGGGAGGGAGATATATAGAGGAGGGAGGGAGGGAGATATATAGAGGAGGGAGGAGGGAGATATATAGAGGAGGGAGGGGGGATATATAGAGGAGGGAGGGAGGGAGATATATAGAGGAAGGAGGGAGGGAGATATATAGAGGAGGGAGGGAGGAGATATATAGAGGAGGGAGGGGGATATATAGAGGAGGGAGGGAGGGAGATATATAGAGGAGGAGGGAGGGAGATATATAGAGGAGGGAGGGAGGGAGATATATAGAGGAGGGAGGGGGATATATAGAGGAGGAGGGAGGGAGATATATAGAGGAGGAGGGAGGGAGATATATAGAGGAGGGAGGGAGGGAGATATATAGAGGAGGGAGGGGGATATATAGAGGAGGGAGGGAGGGAGATATATAGAGGAGGGAGGGGAGATATATAGAGGAGGGAGGGAGGGAGATATATAGAGGAGGGAGGGAGATATATAGAGGAAGGAGGGAGGGAGATATATAGAGGAGGGAGGGAGGGAGATATATAGAGGAGGAGGGAGGGAGATATATAGAGGAGGGAGGGAGGGAGATATATAGAGGAGGGAGGGGGATATATAGAGGAGGGAGGGAGGGAGATATATAGAGGAGGGAGGGAGGGAGATATATAGAGGAGGAGGGAGGGAGATATATAGAGGAGGGAGGGAGGGAGATATATAGAGGAGGGAGGGAGGGAGATATATAGAGGAAGGAGGGAGGGAGATATAGAGGAGGGAGGGAGGGAGATATATAGAGGAGGGAGGGGGATATATAGAGGAGGGAGGGAGGGAGATATATAGAGGAGGGAGGGAGATATATAGAGGAGGAGGGAGGGAGATATATAGAGGAGGGAGGGAGGGAGATATATAGAGGAGGAGGGAGGGAGATATATAGAGGAGGGAGGGAGGGAGATATATAGAGGAGGGAGGGGGATATATAGAGGAGGGAGGGAGGGAGATATATAGAGGAGGGAGGGAGATATATAGAGGAAGGAGGGAGGGAGATATATAGAGGAGGGAGGGAGGGAGATATATAGAGGAGGGAGGGGAGATATATAGAGGAGGGAGGGGGATATATAGAGGAGGGAGGGAGGGAGATATATAGGAGGAGGGAGGGAGGGAGATATATAGAGGAGGGAGGGGGATATATAGAGGAGGGAGGGGGATATATAGAGGTGGAGGGGGATATGTAGAGGAGGGAGGGAGGGAGATATATAGAGGAGGGAGGGGGATATATAGAGGAGGGAGGGGGATATATAGAGGAGGGAGGGAGGGAGATATATAGAGGAGGGAGGGAGGGAGATATATAGAGGAGGGAGGGGGATATATAGAGGAGGGAGGGGGATATATAGAGGAGGGAGGGAGGGAGATATAGAGGAGGGAGGGAGGGAGATATATAGAGGAGGGAGGGAGGGAGATATATAGAGGAGGGAGGGAGGGAGGGAGATATATAGAGGAGGGAGGGAGGGAGATATATAGAGGAGGGAGGGAGATATATAGAGGAGGGAGGGAGATATATAGAGGAGGGAGGGAGGGAGATATATAGAGGAAGGAGGGAGGGAGATATATAGAGGAGGGAGGGGGATATATAGAGGAGGGAGGGGGATATATAGAGGAGGGAGGGAGGGAGATATATAGAGGAGGGAGGGAGGGAGATATATAGAGGAGGGAGGGAGATATATAGAGGAGGGAGGGGGATATATAGAGGAGGGAGGGGGATATATAGAGGAGGGAGGGAGGGAGATATATAGAGGAGGGAGGGGGATATATAGAGGAGGGAGGGGATATATAGAGGAGGGAGGGAGGGAGATATATAGAGGAGGGAGGGAGGGAGATATATAGAGGAGGGAGGGAGGGAGATATATAGAGGAGGGAGGGAGGGAGGGAGATATATAGAGGAGGGAGGGAGGGAGATTATAGATTAGGGAGGGAGATATATAGAGGAGGGAGGGAGATATATAGAGGAGGGAGGAGGGAGATATATAGAGGAAGGAGGGAGGGAGATATATAGAGGAGGGAGGGGGATATATAGAGGAGGGAGGGGGATATATAGAGGAGGGAGGGAGGGAGATATATAGAGGAGGAGGGAGGGAGATATATAGAGGAGGGAGGGGGATATATAGAGGAGGGAGGGGGGATATATAGAGGAGGGAGGGAGGGGAGATATATAGAGGAGGGAGGGGGATATAGAGGAGGAGGGAGGGAGATATATAGAGGAGGGAGGGAGGGAGATATATAGAGGAGGAGGGAGGGAGATATATAGAGGAGGGAGGGAGGGAGGGATATATAGAGGAGGGAGGGAGGAGATATATATAGAGGAGGAGGGAGGGAGATATATAGAGGAGGGAGGGAGGGAGGGAGATATATAGAGGAGGGAGGGAGGGAGATATATAGAGGAGGGAGGGAGGGAGATATATGGAGGGAGGGAGATATGTAGAGGAAGGAGGGAGATATATAGAGGAGGGAGGGAGGGAGATATATAGAGGAGGGAGGGAGATATATAGAGGAGGGAGGGAGATATATAGAGGAGGGAAGGAGATATATAGAGGAGGGAGGGAGGGAGATATATAGAGGAGGGAGGGAGGGAGGGAGATATATAGAGGAGGGAGGGAGGGAGATATATAGAGGAGGGAGGGAGGGAGATATATAGAGGAGGGAGGGAGGGAGGGAGATATATAGAGGAGGGAGGGAGGGAGATATATAGAGGAGGGAGGGAGGGAGATATATGGAGGGAGGGAGGGAGATATATAGAGGAGGGAGGGAGGGAGATATATATAGAGGAGGGAGGGGGATTATATAGAGGAGGGAGGGAGGGAGATATATAGAGGAGGGAATGAGGGAGATATATAGAGGAGGGAGGGGGATATATAGAGGAGGGAGGGAGGGAGAGATATAGAGGAGGGAATGAGGGAGATATATAGAGAAGGGAGGGAGATATATAGAGGAGGAAGGGAGGGAGATATATAGAGGAGGGAGGGAGGGAGGGAGATATATAGAGGAGGGAGGGAGGGAGATATATAGAGGAGGGAGGGAGGGAGATATATGGAGGGAGGGAGGGAGATATATAGAGGAGGGAGGGAGGGAGATATATATAGAGGAGGGAGGGGATATATAGAGGAGGGAGGGAGGGAGATATATAGAGGAGGGAATGAGGGAGATATATAGAGGAGGGAGGGGGATATATAGAGGAGGGAGGGAGGGAGAGATATAGAGGAGGGAATGAGGGAGATATATAGAGGAGGGAGGGGGATATATAGAGGAGGGAGGGAGGGAGATATATAGAGGAAGGAGGGGGATATATAGAGGAGGGAGGGAGATATATAGAGGAGGGAGGGAGATATATAGAGGAGGGAGGGAGGGAGATATATAGAGGAGGGAGGGGGATATATAGAGGAGGGAGGGAGGGAGATATATAGAGGAGGGAGGGAGATATATAGAGGAGGGAGGGAGGGAGATATATAGAGGAGGGAGGGAGGGAGATATATAGAGGAGGGAGGGAGATATATAGAGGAGGGAGGGAGGGAGATATATAGAGGAGGGAGGGAGGGAGATATATAGAGGAGGGAGGGAGATATATAGAGAAGGGAGGGAGGGAGATATATAGAGGAGGGAGGGAGGGAGATATATAGAGGAGGGAGGGGGATATATAGAGGAGGGAGGGAGGGAGATATATAGAGGAGGGAGGGGGATATATAGAGGTGGGAGGGAGATATATAGAGGAGGGAGGAAGGGAGATATATATAGATAAGGGAGGGAGATATATAGAGGAGGAAGGGAGGGAGATATAGAGGAGGGAGGGAGGGAGGGAGATATATAGAGGAGGGAGGGAGGGAGATATGTAGAGGAGGGAGGGAGGGAGATATATAGAGGAGGGAGGGAGGGAGATATATAGAGGAGGGAGGGAGGGAGATATATAGAGGAGGGAGGGAGGGAGATATATAGAGGAGGGAGGGAGATATATAGAGGAGGGAGGGAGGGAGATATATAGAGGAGGGAGGGAGATATATAGAGGAAGGAGGGAGATATATAGAGAAGGGAGGGAGGGAGATATATAGAGGAGGGAGGGAGGGAGATATATAGAGGAGGGAGGGGGATATATAGAGGAGGGAGGGAGATATATAGAGGAGGGAGGGAGGGAGATATATAGAGGAGGGAGGGGGATATATAGAGGAGGGAGGGAGATATATAGAGGAAGGAGGGAGGGAGATATATAGAGGAGGGAGGGAGGGAGATATATAGAGGAGGGAGGGGGATATATAGAGGAGGGAGGGAGGGAGGGAGATATATAGAGGAGGGAGGGAGGGAGATATATATAGAGGATGTAGGGGGATATATAGAGGAGGGAGGGAGGGAGATATATAGAGGAGGGAGGGAGGGAGATATATAGAGGAGGGAGGGAGGGAGATATATAGAGGAGGGAGGGAGGGAGATATATAGAGGAGGAAGGGAGGGAGATATATAGAGGAGGGAGGGAGGGAGATATATAGAGGAGGGAGGGAGGGAGATATATAGAGGAGGGAGGGAGGGAGATATATAGAGGAGGGAGGGAGGGAGATATATAGAGGAGGGAGGGAGGGAGATATATAGAGGAGGGAGGGAGGGGGATATGTAGAGGAAGGAGGGAGATATATAGAGGAGGGAGGGAGGGAGATATATAGAGGAGGGAGGGAGGGAGATATATAGAGGAGGGAGGGAGGGAGATATATAGAGGAGGGAGGGGGATATATAGAGGAGGGAGGGGGATATATAGAGGAGGGAGGGAGGGAGATATATAGAGGAGGGAGGGGGATATATAGAGGAGGGAGGGGGATATATAGAGGAGGGAGGGAGGGAGATATATAGAGGAGGGAGGGGGATATATAGAGGAGGGAGGGAGGGAGATATATAGAGGAGGGAGGGGGATATATAGAGGAGGGAGGGAGATATATAGAGGAGGGAGGGAGGGAGATATATAGAGGAGGGAGGGGGATATATAGAGGAGGGAGGGAGGGAGATATATAGGGGAGGGAGGGAGATATATAGAGGAGGGAGGGAGATATATAGAGGAGGGAGGGAGGGAGATATATAGAGGAGGGAGGGAGGGAGATATATAGAGGAGGGAGGGAGATATATAGAGGAGGGAGGGAGGGAGATATATGGAGGAGGGAGGGAGGGAGATATATAGAGGAGGGAGGGAGGGAGATATATAGAGGAGGGAGGGAGATATATAGAGGAGGGAGGGAGGGAGATATATAGAGGAGGGAGGGAGGGAGAGATATAGAGGAGGGAGGGAGGGAGATATATAGAGGAGGGAGGGAGATATTTAGAGGAGGGAGGGAGGGAGAGATATAGAGGAGGGAGGGAGGGAGATATATAGAGGAGGGAGGGAGATATATAGAGGAGGGAGGGAGGGAGAGATATAGAGGAGGGAGGGAGGGAGATATATAGAGGAGGGAGGGAGATATATAGAGGAGGGAGGGAGATATATAGAGGAGGGAGGGAGGGAGATATATAGAGGAGGGAGGGAGGGAGATAATATTGGTACTATGGATGGTCATGAGTTGTGAAATAGGACTGGAGGTTTGTGCATGTGGATTTTGAATGTGTGAAAGTTGTCTATGATACTGTTGTTCAACGGGTAGTTTAGGAGTAGGTTTATTGGAAAACTTTGCAAAAATTAAGAGATCCCTTAAATTGGGGTTTCTACGGAAAGCTGATATGGGTCTGAATTCCTGAAGTGGGGGGAATGTGCGTTGTGTTTGGGTGAAAGCGAATTTGAGTCTAGAGTGAAGGAGTCTGTTTACGTCGGAGAAGGTGCTGATAATGGGTATAATCTGGGGTTCTGTGTCTGTTGGGGGAATAGGAACAGGGGGTCTGGGAAAGGTCTGAGGGTGGAGGACCGGGATAGGATGGGGGGGATAGGGATACATACCCAGAATCGGGAAAGGGATAGGGATAGGCGTGGGCTGTTCCCCCAGGTCAGGAGTCAGTACCTGGTCAAGAGTTCTCCCGGGAGAGTTATGGAGGTTAAGTTTAAGGTTAAGGTTGAGGTTAGGGTTAGGGTTAGGGTTGGGGTTAAGGTTAGGGTTAAGGTTAGGGTTAAGGTTAGGGGTAAGGTTAGGGTTAGGGTTAAGGTTAAGGTTAAGGTTAGGGTTAGGGTTAGGGTTAGGGTTAGGGTTAGGTACAGGGATAAAAACTCCATCGGACACCCCTGTCCAATTCTGTATGTGGAGAAGGTAATGTCGTGGGGAGCTGGGGTTTGTTTTGTTGTACTTCTGGGAGGCCGTAGATGTCCATTGATGTGCTTTGGAGGGGGCTAGATGGATTTCAAAATTTGGCTATGTTTTTTGCACATAGGTACAGGGATAAAAACTCCATCGGACACCCCTGTCCAATTCTGTATGTGGAGAAGGTAATGTCGTGGGGAGCTGGGGTTTGTTATGTTGTACTTCTGGGAGGCCGTAGATGTCCATTGATGTGCTTTGGAGGGGGCTAGATGGATTTCAAAATTTGGCTATGTTTTTTGCACATACAGGGATAAAAACTCAATTGGACACCCCGCTAAGTTGGCAACACTGGCCGGAGAGGTTAGGGTTAGGGTTAGGGTTAGGGTTAGGGTTTAGGGTTAGGGTTAGGGTTTAGGGTTAGGGTTAGGGTAGGGTTAGGGTTAGGGTTAGGGTTAGGGTTAGGGTTAGGGTTAGGTACAGGGATAAAAACTCCATCGGACACCCCTGTCCAATTCTGTATGTGGAGAAGGTAAAGTCGTGGGGAGCTGGGGTTTGTTTTGTTGTACTTCTGGGTTAGGGTTAGGGTTAGGGTTAGTGTTAGGGTTAGGGTTAGGGGGTTAGGGTTAGGGTTAGGGTTAGGGTCAGGGTCAGGGTCAGGGTCAGGGTTAGGGTTAGGGTTAGGGTTAGGGTTAGGGTTAGGTTTAAGAGAAAATTGCCCTTCAAGAGGACCAAATACACGGGCACATGTTCTCTAATTCTATTTCTCCTATTGATACATCATAGTCCTACAGGAAATTGGGAGATATACCCCAAAGAAAGATGTTATGGTTTATCCCTAAAAAAGAACAGATAAGAGTAACCTTTTCCTCCAAGAGGATAATTGGGCTCTCATACTTTTGTTTCAGACCTGTGGGATTCCTGATATCCACTTTTTAAGTCCCAAGGGGGTTAGGGTTAAGGTTAGATTTGAGGCTTGAGTTCCAATTAAGGTTGGTATCGGGGTCAAGGTTCAGGGATTGAGGTGGGGTTAAGATTAGGATTGTGATTGGGGTTAGGATTAGAACTGAGGTTATTATCCGGGTTGAGATTAGGTTTAGGATTAGGGTTAAGGTTAAAGCTAGGGTTGGGATTGCTCCAGTTTCAGGTAAGGTTAAGGTTAGGGTTCGAGCAAGGATCAGAGTTACAATCAAGGTTAGGGTTATAGTTAGGGTAAACCAAGAGGTTAGACTCAGGGTTCAAGTTAAGTTTGAAGCTTGCATTAGGGTTAAGGTTATGATCAAGGTTAGGTTTAGGATGGAGGTTAAGGTTAGAGATAGGGTTGGGATAGGGTTAGGGGTTAGGGTTAGGGTTAGGGTTAGGTTTAGGTTTAAAGTTAGAGAAGGTTAAGGTTAGGTTTAGGATGGAGGTTAAGGTTAGAGATAGGGTTGGGATAGGGTTAGGGGTTAGGGTTAGGGTTAGGGTTAGGGTTAGGGTTAGGTTTAGGTTTAGGTTTAGGTTTAGGTTTAGGGTTAGGGTTAGGGTTAGGTTTAGGTTTAGGATTAGGTTTAAAGTTAGAGCTAGAATTGAAATTGCTCCGGTTAAAGTTAGGATTAAGGTTATAATCAAGGTTAAGGTTAAGTTTTGGATTAGGGTTGGGGTTATAGTTAAAGTAAACTGGGGTTGGGATGGTTCAGGTTAGTGTTCAGGTCAGAGTTAGAAAAGTTTAGGTCTCTAATACTTTTCATTAAGGCCTTTAGGATTACAAGTACCCAATTTTTTTATCCAACACCGCTCCTGGATCTGTCTGTGTTTTAGCGACCACCCCTGGTTAGATTCCAACCCTGCTATTCTTAACTGAGCTACTGGATGAGATCTAAAGTGGATGTATAGTGTGCTTTTAACCGACTCCTTACTTATATGATAGAGATGTTGTTTGAGTCTGGCTTCCAAGGAGTTCCTAGTTTCTCCAATATACAGTTTTCCACATTGTAGACATTCAATTCCATATACAATGTTGGTGGTCTTCAATTGAAATACCTCCCATACTGGAGCCCCTAGACCCGACCATTTATTCTGAATGTATTTAACTTGTCTAAAATGTGATCCACTCCGCCCCGGCTTCTCCCTGAAACCAGAGTGTACCAGCACATCTTTCAAATTTTTATTTCGCCGATATGCTGATATTACTCTGAACTGTTGGAGAATCTCCACCTCCTCCCTCGTCTGCTCAAAATGATCCTTCACTATAGAGTTAAACCTCATAGAAGACTGTGAATATGTGGTGACAAATGGAATAATGCATCCATCATGACTAGTCCTCCCACATATAGGTTCCGTTACAGACATATTGTTCACCTCTGCTCTTATAGTGCGGAGGAAACATTTTGAGTATCCTCTGGGTCTGAGAGCCTTAAAAAGAATTCCTATAGCCTCCTTGACATGTTTTTCCTGTGTACAAATCCTATTAAATCTAATAAGCTGCGACTTTATCAACCCCCTGTAGGTGTGTTTTGGATGAAAACTGGATTTATGTAAGAGGGAATGGGTGTCCGTAGGTTTAAAATAAACCTTTGTTGCTAATCGCTTCAGGTTATCATTCCCCTCTACAAAAAATACCTCGGTGTCCAAAAATTCTATTCGTTCCGGCTGAACATTGTGCTTAATCGTAATTGACGGATGATGTGTATTCAGAATCTTCACAAACTCCATAAAATCTGAAAGTGAATGTGTCCATAACCCAAATATATCATCTAGATACCGTAAATACAAAATTGGAAGCTTTATACATTTGGGGAAGACTGATTGTTCCCATTCTGCCATATAAATATTGGCATAGGACGGGGCAAACTTAGGGTTAGGGTTAGGGTTAGGGTTAGGGTTAGGGTTAGGGGTTAGGGTTAGGGTTAGGGTTAGGGTTAGGGTTAGGGTTAGGTTTAAGAGGGTTTATGTTTATACTGGTTTCAAACCTTTAGGTTGCACGGGCCTATTGCACCTTTGCCCGGTCTCGAGAACTCAAAAGTGTTAATGTTTTTATTTATTCTTTGATATTCATCCCCAGTGGAGCCAAAGTATTAAGTTTTGAAATCCACCTGGATTCGGCCGCTTTTCTCTGGCCTCTGGTCCAGGTGGATTTCATCTCCAGACCGGTAATATAGAGGGAAGTTGTTGGGTGAATCTGAAAATGTTGGACCAGGTGTGTTTGTAATATGTTTTTTCTAATTGTGTAGAGGTGCTGTTTGAGGCGTGTCAGGACTGTGTGACCGGTTTCTCCTATATAAATGTTGTGGCATAGTGTGCATGTTATGGCATAGACAATATTGGTACTATGGATGGTCATGAGTTGTGAAATAGGACTGGAGGTTTGTGCATGTGGATTTTGAATGTGTGAAAGTTGTCTATGATACTGTTGTTCAATGGGTAGTTTGGGAGTAGGTTTATTGGAAAACTTTGCAAAGATTAAGAGATCCCTTAGATTGGGGTTTCTACGGAAAGCTGATATGGGTCTGAATTCCTGAAGTGGGGGGAATGTGCGTTGTGTTTGGGTGAAAGCGAATTTTAGTCTAGAGTGAAGGAGTCTGTTTACGTCGGAGAAGGTGCTGATAATGGGTATAATCTGTGGTTCTGTGTCTGTTGGGGGAATAGGAACAGGGGGTCTGGGAAAGGTCTGAGGGTGGAGGACCGGGATAGGATGGGGGGGATAGGGATACATACCCAGAATCGGGAAAGGGATAGGGATAGGCGTGGGCTGTTCCCCCAGGTCAGGAGTCAGTACCTGGTCAAGAGTTCTCCCGGGAGAGTTATGGAGGTTAAGTTTAAGGTTAAGGTTGAGGTTAGGGTTAGGGTTAGGGTTAGGGTTAGGGTTAAGGTTAAGGTTAGGGTTAAGGTTAGGGGTAAGGTTAAGGTTAAGGTTAGGGTTAGGGTTAGGGTTAAGGTTAGGGTTAAGGTTAGGGTTAGGGTTAAGGTTAGGGATAAGGTTAGGGTTAGGGTTAGGGTTAAGGTTAAGGTTAGGGTTAAGGTTAGGGTTAGGGGTAGGGTTAGGAGGATCAGGCAATCTGTTCTGGGTGAAGCCCGCCAATGTGTTGGCCTTTATATACCTCAGTGATCGCTTTGAATATCCCCTCTTTCTCAGTGCACTAAAAAGAGTCTGTGTGGCTAGATTAAAGTCTTTATGTTGTGTACATAATCTATGAAATCGAATGAGTTGTGATTTTACAATACCAGTGAATGTATGTTTTGGGTGATAACTGGACTTATGAAGTAAGGCATGTGTGTCTGTGTCTTTAAAGTATACTTTTGTTTGTAAAGAGACTATGTGTGTGTCAGTCTCTGGAAAGAATATTGTTGTATCCAGGAAGTTAATTGTATGTGGGTGAATGACATATTTAACAGTTATGGTTGGGTGATGGTTATTGAGTATTTCAATAAACGTTTTGAAATGTACCAGATCATGTTCCCACACTCCGAAGATATCATCCAGGTATCGTCTATAAAACATGGGACGCAATGGGCATTTATCTAAGGCTGTCAACTCCCAGTCCGCCATATAAATATTAGCATAGGCTGGGGCAAACTTTTTGCCCATCGCCGTCCCATGAATCTGTAAGTAGTGTTTATTATTGAATGTGAAATCATTGTTTCTTAATCCAAGCTCTAGAAGCTGTAGGAGGTGTGAGTCTGGTCTATCTGGATCTGGATATCTCCGGAGTGCAGATTTCACTGCTGCTAAACCTGACAAGATATCTATGTTGGTGTAGAGAGAATCTATATCTATAGTGAATAGGTATGCGTTTGCTGGGACTGGAATGTTGTGAAGCGTGTCTATGAAGTGGTATGTGTCCTTCAGATAGCTGGGGTGCCTTTGTGAAATGGGGTTGAGGAAATAGTCAATAAACTCCGCTGCTGGCGAGGACTCGCTCCCACAGTCCGACACAATAGGTCTTCCCTTCGGGACCTCAAAAGGGACTGTCCAGGTATCTGGTGTTTGATGTATCTTAGGGAGGAGATAGAAGAGTCTCTGTCTGGGTAAGTCTGGTCCATCTAGATATTCCTTTTGTCTATATGTAATGTATTTCTTTTTATAAAGATCTAATATTATGTGTCTAATTTTTATTTGTGTCTGGATCTGTGTAGAGGCAGGAATAGGGGTATAGTGTTGTGTGTTAGAGAGTTGGCGGTGAGCTTCAAAGAGGTACTGTTGGTTGTCCATAATAATTATCTTTGAGCCTTTGTCTGCTGGTTTTATAGTTATATGTTTGTGTTTCCTTAATTTAGCTATGGCTTGTCTTTCTTCTACTGTGATATTCTGTTGTGAAGTTATGGTAGCGGTATGGAATTCTCTGATGATGTGGGTATTAGTTTTAATGAGTTTCCTAATGGGTGCTGATATTGTCTGTGATTTTGGTTCCCATCTGGATGGAGCTGTGAACGGTAGGGTTCGGTAATCCGATTTATAATCAAAGTGGTCCAAAAGTTTCAGAGCTCTATGATACCTGTAGATGTCCCTCTGGAGGTCCCCATAGTCAGAATGCAGTGGTGTGGGGATAAAAGTGAGTCCCCTCTCCAGCAGCCGAGTCTCAGAGGGTGATAAGTGAAATGTGGATGAAAGATTAAGGATGTTTGTGTCTTGGTGGAGGGGCTGTGATGTAGGCATACCCTCCCCCACTATTTTAGCTGTTCCATCCAATGTTGGAGTATTTTTGCCCCTGTATCTGCTGTCCAGTGTATATTGTCTTTCTCTGTGTGGAAATCTGAATGGTGGATTTCTAATAGGGGGTTGTAGTGTGTGGCGATGTGGGAGTTGATATATTTCAACATGGTTTGTTGTTTCTCTGACAGGTGGGGAGAGTAGTTAATGATGGGAAAGTAAATGGTTGCATTAGGATACATCGCTGTTGCTTTACTGTGAAGTGATTGTAGTTGTCCTATGGGTGTTTGTTTCTGTGTTTGATCTTTGTTGTTCAGCCCCAGAGACAGCACAACCACCTTGGTGTTAGGATTTGGGGTAGATTTTGCCAATACCCCAGTAATGTGGTGGAACTGTGCTCCAGGATAACTGTCAATTTGGATGTGTTTGTACGGATGGTAGGGTATTCTTTTCAAATTTGAATCTCCAATGATAGCAATCGGTTTGAGAGATTTTATTTTCCAGTCATAGATTTTTCTG
This sequence comes from Coregonus lavaretus, assembly GCF_964263955.1. NCBI lineage: Eukaryota > Metazoa > Chordata > Actinopteri > Salmoniformes > Salmonidae > Coregonus > Coregonus lavaretus. The sequence goes on from NW_028165254.1 coordinate 13,986, forward strand.
TTTGTCATGTCATGTCTAGTTGGCTGGTACAAGAATGGGGGGGTGGCTGGGGATGTTGGGGTAGAGTGTCTGGGTGAAGGCAGAGGGGTGAGTCTCACAGTGGGCTCTGAAGGAACCCTATTTTTTGGAGACAGACTAAGTGGGGTGGGTAAGAGGTATCTGGTGTGTGGAGAGGTTAGTATTGGGGAAGGTTCAGACAGGAAACTATTGGGATTGATTTTCCCTTTGGTTTCTGCCATCATCACAACTTTTTCCACCTTTACTCCTCTTTCCATAGTCACCACCTCAGCAGGGTTTTGGTGTTTAGTTAGTTGAACCTCTGTTGGAACAAGAGTGGAGATGTTAGTGTCTGACCCAGAGAGGTCAGAAATGTTTAGATCAGATTGAATCGCTACATTGCTGATAATTGGTGTTTGGGGTGGTTGTGTGGTCTCCGTGGCCCTAGTCAATGTGGGGGCACTCCTGGAATCAAGTTGGCTGCAGGGTCTGTGTATCACCTGCGCCTGGACTGTGATGGTCTTAGTCTGGGCTATGGTGTGCTTTGTCTTTACCATAATTGACTGGAGAGTGGGAAATTCCTCCTCTCTAAGTTCAAAGTCTACTATAAATTCATCAGGGTCAGGTGGTGGGGAGGTGAACTGAGGATAAGCAAGGGTATCCCTATTAGGAGTTGGGGAAGGTACGGGTGGTATGTTATCTGGAGCCTTAGTCAGTGTCGAAGCTACGGGTATGGTAACAGTGCCCCTTGAGGACCAAGCCAAATCTGGAGAGGATGTTGGTTTGCTCCTAACAGACCTAGGAGCCAAAGTTGGGGCTTTAATTGCTTCAAGTCTCGGAACTGGTCGTGGTACCCTTCCTAAGGAGGATTGAGTCAGCCTGGAGGCCAGAGTGGATGGTAGTGTCCCGGCTAGGACGTGTGGGGAAGACCCTGAAGTTGGTAAGCTGGTCTTGGCTCTGGCTGTGGCTGTGGAACATGGCCATGAGGCTAGAGTAGGTCGTCTGGCCTGTGCTAAAGCTGGATTTGGTTCTAAAGCATTAGTGGATGGTGAGTCCTCTAACAGTGATTGCACTATGGGGACTGTACTGTCACGTAATTTGTGCCTGTACCTGTGTTGGGCCCAACGAGCTGCTGTCTGGAAGGCACTACTGTTAAACGGGAAGCCTGTAGGGGATAGAGTGTTTAGTATTGCCTGGTAGTGTTCATGCAAGATATGCATATTTGCTGACATCCAATTTTTTGTATTATCAGCTACTTTCTGCTTTGTCTCTATGTTGGGGGATGATGGTTTAATAAAGTCTGTGAGTTTAGTGACCTGTTTCATCATCCCCACTGGAAATGTCTGAGTGTTGAGTGCATGTTCAATGATTTGTTTGTGGTGTATGGCTTGTATCAGTTTGAAGTAGGTCTTAGTTGTGTGTTGAGTGGAAGGTGTGTTAGGCATTGTGTGTTGTGCTGTAGTGTGGGTGTTTGTCTCCCCCTCCTGCGGAAGGGTGTTCAAAACAGTGAATCTATTGCTAAGCATATTTAACCCAGCTAATGTTCAGTCACATACAGATAGTGGTTGTTGAATTATGCTTACCACATTCTGTGGGTGATAAAGCCTGGAAAGAGGGGTATTAGCACAGGTGGATGTTACAACCAACTTGACTGTTATACCGTTGAAGTGATAAATTCCTTTAAAGTTTTATTGATTCATTATCCTTTTTGTACCGGCTGGGAGCGACCCAGGTAGCTTATGTTGTCCGTTGTCTTCTTATCTTCTTGATTTCTGGATTGTCTTTTAAAGTTTTCCGTTGTTGGTTCTTCAGTTGTCTTCGGTTGTTAGTTCTTAAGTTGTATCTTGTTTCCTCCCAATAGCTGGATTAAAATTTACCTTTATTATTTAAAAACTTTCAAAAGCAAATTTCAATAAGTTCACTGTATCAAACAAAGGGAAAAGGGAAAAAAAAGGCCTGACGTTTCGCATGTATAATGCTTCTTCAGAGGCTAAGAAGAGCTGTCTTTGAGGAAGGGATATAAATCCTGGTTGGAAGGGGAGAGGGGTGGGTTCTCAACCCATTAAAAGAAGACTATTGGTTCATATAGTCTGATTGGATCTTAAAATAGTGTTTGCTAGTATGCTAGGTTGAGAGGGCATAAGTCAAAAAGGCTTAGGCTGATGTGTCAATGTCTGATTGGTCCTTGGCTGATATTAGCTAGTATGGTAGGTTGAGAGTACAATGGAACCCACTTATATCGGAAAATAGAGGGGCAAATAGGGTAAAACTGTAAATAAAAGGAGAATAAGAGAGAGAAAAAAAGAAAGGGGGGGAGGGGGGAGACATTTAAATCAGTATATATTGTAAGAACAATGATTGTTTCCCTCCATTTGGGTATTGTGAGTTGCCACACCATTGCTATTTTTTTATTTTAAAAAAAATGATGAATATTTTTTGAAATAATCAGAAAATTATACAAATACAAAATAAAAATTATACTACGATAGAATAGAGTGTACCTACATAGAAGTATAATCTATCTAGGAAGGGATCATTAAAATGTACTAAAATGCCTACATAATCTACCTGGGTTCTAGTGGGTGTGGTTATGTAAATATATGTAGGTGTTGCATGATGGGTCTATCTATTCGGGGGGGGGGGGAAACCACGAATGGAATCCATGTCTTTGTCCGTCACTAGCACCAGGAGGGATACCTGTTGAGTTGTTAAAAACAGCAACCACCAACCTGGAAACCAGAAAACTATTTAAAAGAAATAAATCAAATAAAAACAATATCTTGTCAGTTAAAATGTATCCCTACAGAAGCTTGTCAGTAAGTCAGCTTTCTGGAGTACAATATTGTCAATGTTTCCTTTATCATACGTGGATGGTGAGTGTGTGTTTGATCTCTCCAATAGGTGGAACTTGTGTATTGAATATGTATAATCTACAAGATAAAAAAAGTGTGTAAAACTTTGATTTCTGTAGGGTCTAATGCCAAGAATTCACCAAGAGTCTGTCAGTAAAATAAGTGTGGAGGGGGTGGACCGGGGTTGTATAAAATAAAACTGTAATAATAAAAATGGAATTTTTTACTAATTATTCTGCAGAGTACCGGGCAGATAAGTGGGAGCAATGGCACTGGCTAGGTTAGGTTTAAGAGGGTTTATGTTTATACTGGTTTCAAACCTTTAGGTTGCACGGGCCTATTGCACCTTTGCCCGGTCTCGAGAACTCAAAAGTGTTAATGTTTTTATTTATTCTTTGATATTCATCCCCAGTGGAGCCAAAGTATTAAGTTTTGAAATCCACCTGGATTCGGCCGCTTTTCTCTGGCCTCTGGTCCAGGTGGATTTCATCTCCAGACCGGTAATATAGAGGGAAGTTGTTGGGTGAATCTGAAAATGTTGGACCAGGTGTGTTTGTAATATGTTTTTTCTAATTGTGTAGAGGTGCTGTTTGAGGCGTGTCAGGACTGTGTGACCGGTTTCTCCTATATAAATGTTGTGGCATAGTGTGCATGTTATGGCATAGACAATATTGGTACTATGGATGGTCATGAGTTGTGAAATAGGACTGGAGGTTTGTGCATGTGGATTTTGAATGTGTGAAAGTTGTCTATGATACTGTTGTTCAATGGGTAGTTTGGGAGTAGGTTTATTGGAAAACTTTGCAAAGATTAAGAGATCCCTTAGATTGGGGTTTCTACGGAAAGCTGATATGGGTCTGAATTCCTGAAGTGGGGGGAATGTGCGTTGTGTTTGGGTGAAAGCGAATTTTAGTCTAGAGTGAAGGAGTCTGTTTACGTCGGAGAAGGTGCTGATAATGGGTATAATCTGTGGTTCTGTGTCTGTTGGGGGAATAGGAACAGGGGGTCTGGGAAAGGTCTGAGGGTGGAGGACCGGGATAGGATGGGGGGGATAGGGATACATACCCAGAATCGGGAAAGGGATAGGGATAGGCGTGGGCTGTTCCCCCAGGTCAGGAGTCAGTACCTGGTCAAGAGTTCTCCCGGGAGAGTTATGGAGGTTAAGTTTAAGGTTAAGGTTGAGGTTAGGGTTAGGGTTAGGGTTAGGGTTAGGGTTAAGGTTAAGGTTAGGGTTAAGGTTAGGGGTAAGGTTAAGGTTAAGGTTAGGGTTAGGGTTAGGGTTAAGGTTAGGGTTAAGGTTAGGGTTAGGGATAAGGTTAGGGTTAGGGTTAGGGTTAAGGTTAAGGTTAGGGTTAAGGTTAGGGTTAGGGGTAGGGTTAGGAGGATCAGGCAATCTGTTCTGGGTGAAGCCCGCCAATGTGTTGGCCTTTATATACCTCAGTGATCGCTTTGAATATCCCCTCTTTCTCAGTGCACTAAAAAGAGTCTGTGTGGCTAGATTAAAGTCTTTATGTTGTGTACATAATCTATGAAATCGAATGAGTTGTGATTTTACAATACCAGTGAATGTATGTTTTGGGTGATAACTGGACTTATGAAGTAAGGCATGTGTGTCTGTGTCTTTAAAGTATACTTTTGTTTGTAAAGAGACTATGTGTGTGTCAGTCTCTGGAAAGAATATTGTTGTATCCAGGAAGTTAATTGTATGTGGGTGAATGACATATTTAACAGTTATGGTTGGGTGATGGTTATTGAGTATTTCAATAAACGTTTTGAAATGTACCAGATCATGTTCCCACACTCCGAAGATATCATCCAGGTATCGTCTATAAAACATGGGACGCAATGGGCATTTATCTAAGGCTGTCAACTCCCAGTCCGCCATATAAATATTAGCATAGGCTGGGGCAAACTTTTTGCCCATCGCCGTCCCATGAATCTGTAAGTAGTGTTTATTATTGAATGTGAAATCATTGTTTCTTAATCCAAGCTCTAGAAGCTGTAGGAGGTGTGAGTCTGGTCTATCTGGATCTGGATATCTCCGGAGTGCAGATTTCACTGCTGCTAAACCTGACAAGATATCTATGTTGGTGTAGAGAGAATCTATATCTATAGTGAATAGGTATGCGTTTGCTGGGACTGGAATGTTGTGAAGCGTGTCTATGAAGTGGTATGTGTCCTTCAGATAGCTGGGGTGCCTTTGTGAAATGGGGTTGAGGAAATAGTCAATAAACTCCGCTGCTGGCGAGGACTCGCTCCCACAGTCCGACACAATAGGTCTTCCCTTCGGGACCTCAAAAGGGACTGTCCAGGTATCTGGTGTTTGATGTATCTTAGGGAGGAGATAGAAGAGTCTCTGTCTGGGTAAGTCTGGTCCATCTAGATATTCCTTTTGTCTATATGTAATGTATTTCTTTTTATAAAGATCTAATATTATGTGTCTAATTTTTATTTGTGTCTGGATCTGTGTAGAGGCAGGAATAGGGGTATAGTGTTGTGTGTTAGAGAGTTGGCGGTGAGCTTCAAAGAGGTACTGTTGGTTGTCCATAATCATTATCTTTGAGCCTTTGTCTGCTGGTTTTATAGTTATATGTTTGTGTTTCCTTAATTTAGCTATGGCTTGTCTTTCTTCTACTGTGATATTCTGTTGTGAAGTTATGGTAGCGGTATGGAATTCTCTGATGATGTGGGTATTAGTTTTAATGAGTTTCCTAATGGGTGCTGATATTGTCTGTGATTTTGGTTCCCATCTGGATGGAGCTGTGAACGGTAGGGTTCGGTAATCCGATTTATAATCAAAGTGGTCCAAAAGTTTCAGAGCTCTATGATACCTGTAGATGTCCCTCTGGAGGTCCCCATAGTCAGAATGCAGTGGTGTGGGGATAAAAGTGAGTCCCCTCTCCAGCAGCCGAGTCTCAGAGGGTGATAAGTGAAATGTGGATGAAAGATTAAGGATGTTTGTGTCTTGGTGGAGGGGCTGTGATGTAGGCATACCCTCCCCCACTATTTTAGCTGTTCCATCCAATGTTGGAGTATTTTTGCCCCTGTATCTGCTGTCCAGTGTATATTGTCTTTCTCTGTGTGGAAATCTGAATGGTGGATTTCTAATAGGGGGTTGTAGTGTGTGGCGATGTGGGAGTTGATATATTTCAACATGGTTTGTTGTTTCTCTGACAGGTGGGGAGAGTAGTTAATGATGGGAAAGTAAATGGTTGCATTAGGATACATCGCTGTTGCTTTACTGTGAAGTGATTGTAGTTGTCCTATGGGTGTTTGTTTCTGTGTTTGATCTTTGTTGTTCAGCCCCAGAGACAGCACAACCACCTTGGTGTTAGGATTTGGGGTAGATTTTGCCAATACCCCAGTAATGTGGTGGAACTGTGCTCCAGGATAACTGTCAATTTGGATGTGTTTGTACGGATGGTAGGGTATTCTTTTCAAATTTGAATCTCCAATGATAGCAATCGGTTTGAGAGATTTTATTTTCCAGTCATAGATTTTTCTGTTTGTCATGTCATGTCTAGTTGGCTGGTACAAGAATGGGGGGGTGGCTGGGGATGTTGGGGTAGAGTGTCTGGGTGAAGGCAGAGGGGTGAGTCTCACAGTGGGCTCTGAAGGAACCCTATTTTTTGGAGACAGACTAAGTGGGGTGGGTAAGAGGTATCTGGTGTGTGGAGAGGTTAGTATTGGGGAAGGTTCAGACAGGAAACTATTGGGATTGATTTTCCCTTTGGTTTCTGCCATCATCACAACTTTTTCCACCTTTACTCCTCTTTCCATAGTCACCACCTCAGCAGGGTTTTGGTGTTTAGTTAGTTGAACCTCTGTTGGAACAAGAGTGGAGATGTTAGTGTCTGACCCAGAGAGGTCAGAAATGTTTAGATCAGATTGAATCGCTACATTGCTGATAATTGGTGTTTGGGGTGGTTGTGTGGTCTCCGTGGCCCTAGTCAATGTGGGGGCACTCCTGGAATCAAGTTGGCTGCAGGGTCTGTGTATCACCTGCGCCTGGACTGTGATGGTCTTAGTCTGGGCTATGGTGTGCTTTGTCTTTACCATAATTGACTGGAGAGTGGGAAATTCCTCCTCTCTAAGTTCAAAGTCTACTATAAATTCATCAGGGTCAGGTGGTGGGGAGGTGAACTGAGGATAAGCAAGGGTATCCCTATTAGGAGTTGGGGAAGGTACGGGTGGTATGTTATCTGGAGCCTTAGTCAGTGTCGAAGCTACGGGTATGGTAACAGTGCCCCTTGAGGACCAAGCCAAATCTGGAGAGGATGTTGGTTTGCTCCTAACAGACCTAGGAGCCAAAGTTGGGGCTTTAATTGCTTCAAGTCTCGGAACTGGTCGTGGTACCCTTCCTAAGGAGGATTGAGTCAGCCTGGAGGCCAGAGTGGATGGTAGTGTCCCGGCTAGGACGTGTGGGGAAGACCCTGAAGTTGGTAAGCTGGTCTTGGCTCTGGCTGTGGCTGTGGAACATGGCCATGAGGCTAGAGTAGGTCGTCTGGCCTGTGCTAAAGCTGGATTTGGTTCTAAAGCATTAGTGGATGGTGAGTCCTCTAACAGTGATTGCACTATGGGGACTGTACTGTCACGTAATTTGTGCCTGTACCTGTGTTGGGCCCAACGAGCTGCTGTCTGGAAGGCACTACTGTTAAACGGGAAGCCTGTAGGGGATAGAGTGTTTAGTATTGCCTGGTAGTGTTCATGCAAGATATGCATATTTGATGACATCCAATTTTTTATATTATCAGCTACTTTCTGCTTTGTCTCTATGTTGGGGGATGATGGTTTAATAAAGTCTGTGAGTTTAGTGACCTGTTTCATCATCCCCACTGGAAATGTCTGAGTGTTGAGTGCATGTTCAATGATTTGTTTGTGGTGTATGGCTTGTATCAGTTTGAAGTAGGTCTTAGTTGTGTGTTGAGTGGAAGGTGTGTTAGGCATTGTGTGTTGTGCTGTAGTGTGGGTGTTTGTCTCCCCCTCCTGCGGAAGGGTGTTCAAAACAGTGAATCTATTGCTAAGCATATTTAACCCAGCTAATGTTCAGTCACATACAGATAGTGGTTGTTGAATTATGCTTACCACATTCTGTGGGTGATAAAGCCTGGAAAGAGGGGTATTAGCACAGGTGGATGTTACAACCAACTTGACTGTTATACCGTTGAAGTGATAAATTCCTTTAAAGTTTTATTGATTCATTATCCTTTTTGTACCGGCTGGGAGCGACCCAGGTAGCTTATGTTGTCCGTTGTCTTCTTATCTTCTTGATTTCTGGATTGTCTTTTAAAGTTTTCCGTTGTTGGTTCTTCAGTTGTCTTCGGTTGTTAGTTCTTAAGTTGTATCTTGTTTCCTCCCAATAGCTGGATTAAAATTTACCTTTATTATTTAAAAACTTTCAAAAGCAAATTTCAATAAGTTCACTGTATCAAACAAAGGGAAAAGGGAAAAAAAAGGCCTGACGTTTCGCATGTATAATGCTTCTTCAGAGGCTAAGAAGAGCTGTCTTTGAGGAAGGGATATAAATCCTGGTTGGAAGGGGAGAGGGGTGGGTTCTCAACCCATTAAAAGAAGACTATTGGTTCATATAGTCTGATTGGATCTTAAAATAGTGTTTGCTAGTATGCTAGGTTGAGAGGGCATAAGTCAAAAAGGCTTAGGCTGAT
>NW_028165254.1:32500-36731 GCF_964263955.1 Coregonus lavaretus
GTTAGGGTTAGGGTTAGGGTTAGGGTTAGGGTTAGGGTTAGGGTTAGGGTTAGGGTTAGGGTTAGGGTTAGGGTTAGGGTTAGGGTTAGGGTTAGGGTTAGGGTTAGGGTTAGGGTTAGGGTTAGGGTTAGGGTTAGGGTTAGGGTTAGGGTTAGGGTTAGGGTTAGGGTTAGGGTTAGGGTTAGGGTTAGGGTTAGGGTTAGGGTTAGGGTTAGGGTTAGGGTTAGGGTTAGGGTTAGGGTTAGGGTTAGGGTTAGGGTTAGGGTTAGGGTTAGGGTTAGGGTTAGGGTTAGGGTTAGGGTTAGGGTTAGGGTTAGGGTTAGGGTTAGGGTTAGGGTTAGGGTTAGGGTTAGGGTTAGGGTTAGGGTTAGGGTTAGGGTTAGGGTTAGGGTTAGGGTTAGGGTTAGGGTTAGGGTTAGGGTTAGGGTTAGGGTTAGGGTTAGGGTTAGGGTTAGGGTTAGGGTTAGGGTTAGGGTTAGGGTTAGGGTTAGGGTTAGGGTTAGGGTTAGGGTTAGGGTTAGGGTTAGGGTTAGGGTTAGGGTTAGGGTTAGGGTTAGGGTTAGGGTTAGGGTTAGGGTTAGGGTTAGGGTTAGGGTTAGGGTTAGGGTTAGGGTTAGGGTTAGGGTTAGGGTTAGGGTTAGGGTTAGGGTTAGGGTTAGGGTTAGGGTTAGGGTTAGGGTTAGGGTTAGGGTTAGGGTTAGGGTTAGGGTTAGGGTTAGGGTTAGGGTTAGGGTTAGGGTTAGGGTTAGGGTTAGGGTTAGGGTTAGGGTTAGGGTTAGGGTTAGGGTTAGGGTTAGGGTTAGGGTTAGGGTTAGGGTTAGGGTTAGGGTTAGGGTTAGGGTTAGGGTTAGGGTTAGGGTTAGGGTTAGGGTTAGGGTTAGGGTTAGGGTTAGGGTTAGGGTTAGGGTTAGGGTTAGGGTTAGGGTTAGGGTTAGGGTTAGGGTTAGGGTTAGGGTTAGGGTTAGGGTTAGGGTTAGGGTTAGGGTTAGGGTTAGGGTTAGGGTTAGGGTTAGGGTTAGGGTTAGGGTTAGGGTTAGGGTTAGGGTTAGGGTTAGGGTTAGGGTTAGGGTTAGGGTTAGGGTTAGGGTTAGGGTTAGGGTTAGGGTTAGGGTTAGGGTTAGGGTTAGGGTTAGGGTTAGGGTTAGGGTTAGGGTTAGGGTTAGGGTTAGGGTTAGGGTTAGGGTTAGGGTTAGGGTTAGGGTTAGGGTTAGGGTTAGGGTTAGGGTTAGGGTTAGGGTTAGGGTTAGGGTTAGGGTTAGGGTTAGGGTTAGGGTTAGGGTTAGGGTTAGGGTTAGGGTTAGGGTTAGGGTTAGGGTTAGGGTTAGGGTTAGGGTTAGGGTTAGGGTTAGGGTTAGGGTTAGGGTTAGGGTTAGGGTTAGGGTTAGGGTTAGGGTTAGGGTTAGGGTTAGGGTTAGGGTTAGGGTTAGGGTTAGGGTTAGGGTTAGGGTTAGGGTTAGGGTTAGGGTTAGGGTTAGGGTTAGGGTTAGGGTTAGGGTTAGGGTTAGGGTTAGGGTTAGGGTTAGGGTTAGGGTTAGGGTTAGGGTTAGGGTTAGGGTTAGGGTTAGGGTTAGGGTTAGGGTTAGGGTTAGGGTTAGGGTTAGGGTTAGGGTTAGGGTTAGGGTTAGGGTTAGGGTTAGGGTTAGGGTTAGGGTTAGGGTTAGGGTTAGGGTTAGGGTTAGGGTTAGGGTTAGGGTTAGGGTTAGGGTTAGGGTTAGGGTTAGGGTTAGGGTTAGGGTTAGGGTTAGGGTTAGGGTTAGGGTTAGGGTTAGGGTTAGGGTTAGGGTTAGGGTTAGGGTTAGGGTTAGGGTTAGGGTTAGGGTTAGGGTTAGGGTTAGGGTTAGGGTTAGGGTTAGGGTTAGGGTTAGGGTTAGGGTTAGGGTTAGGGTTAGGGTTAGGGTTAGGGTTAGGGTTAGGGTTAGGGTTAGGGTTAGGGTTAGGGTTAGGGTTAGGGTTAGGGTTAGGGTTAGGGTTAGGGTTAGGGTTAGGGTTAGGGTTAGGGTTAGGGTTAGGGTTAGGGTTAGGGTTAGGGTTAGGGTTAGGGTTAGGGTTAGGGTTAGGGTTAGGGTTAGGGTTAGGGTTAGGGTTAGGGTTAGGGTTAGGGTTAGGGTTAGGGTTAGGGTTAGGGTTAGGGTTAGGGTTAGGGTTAGGGTTAGGGTTAGGGTTAGGGTTAGGGTTAGGGTTAGGGTTAGGGTTAGGGTTAGGGTTAGGGTTAGGGTTAGGGTTAGGGTTAGGGTTAGGGTTAGGGTTAGGGTTAGGGTTAGGGTTAGGGTTAGGGTTAGGGTTAGGGTTAGGGTTAGGGTTAGGGTTAGGGTTAGGGTTAGGGTTAGGGTTAGGGTTAGGGTTAGGGTTAGGGTTAGGGTTAGGGTTAGGGTTAGGGTTAGGGTTAGGGTTAGGGTTAGGGTTAGGGTTAGGGTTAGGGTTAGGGTTAGGGTTAGGGTTAGGGTTAGGGTTAGGGTTAGGGTTAGGGTTAGGGTTAGGGTTAGGGTTAGGGTTAGGGTTAGGGTTAGGGTTAGGGTTAGGGTTAGGGTTAGGGTTAGGGTTAGGGTTAGGGTTAGGGTTAGGGTTAGGGTTAGGGTTAGGGTTAGGGTTAGGGTTAGGGTTAGGGTTAGGGTTAGGGTTAGGGTTAGGGTTAGGGTTAGGGTTAGGGTTAGGGTTAGGGTTAGGGTTAGGGTTAGGGTTAGGGTTAGGGTTAGGGTTAGGGTTAGGGTTAGGGTTAGGGTTAGGGTTAGGGTTAGGGTTAGGGTTAGGGTTAGGGTTAGGGTTAGGGTTAGGGTTAGGGTTAGGGTTAGGGTTAGGGTTAGGGTTAGGGTTAGGGTTAGGGTTAGGGTTAGGGTTAGGGTTAGGGTTAGGGTTAGGGTTAGGGTTAGGGTTAGGGTTAGGGTTAGGGTTAGGGTTAGGGTTAGGGTTAGGTTAGGGTTAGGGTTAGGGTTAGGGTTAGGGTTAGGGTTAGGGTTAGGGTTAGGGTTAGGGTTAGGGTTAGGGTTAGGGTTAGGGTTAGGGTTAGGGTTAGGGTTAGGGTTAGGGTTAGGGTTAGGGTTAGGGTTAGGGTTAGGGTTAGGGTTAGGGTTAGGGTTAGGGTTAGGGTTAGGGTTAGGGTTAGGGTTAGGGTTAGGGTTAGGGTTAGGGTTAGGGTTAGGGTTAGGGTTAGGGTTAGGGTTAGGGTTAGGGTTAGGGTTAGGGTTAGGGTTAGGGTTAGGGTTAGGGTTAGGGTTAGGGTTAGGGTTAGGGTTAGGGTTAGGGTTAGGGTTAGGGTTAGGGTTAGGGTTAGGGTTAGGGTTAGGGTTAGGGTTAGGGTTAGGGTTAGGGTTAGGGTTAGGGTTAGGGTTAGGGTTAGGGTTAGGGTTAGGGTTAGGGTTAGGGGTTAGGGTAGGGTTAGGGTTAGGGTTAGGGTTAGGGTTAGGGTTAGGGTTAGGGTTAGGGTTAGGGTTAGGGTTAGGGTTAGGGTTAGGGTTAAGGTTTGGGTTAGGTTGAGGGTTATGGTTAGGGGTTAGGGAAAATAGGATTTTGATTGGGAATCAATTGTTTGGTCCCCACAAGGATAGTAAAACAGACGTGTGAGTGTGTTCATAATGTCATGATGAGAGCTGGGTACAGTGTGTTTATGAAAAAGAGCAGGCGAGGGGGTGCATATGTGTACATAAGGGTGTATGTTTATGAAAGTGCATGAGTGTATACGGTGCATGTGTGTGCACGTGCTTGCAAGCATGTTTATGTGTGTGCATACGTGAGTGTGTGTGTGGATCTATGTTTTTGGGTGTTGATGTTTGAATGAGTGTTTCTGTGTGTGTGTGTGTGCATACGTGAGTGAGTGAGTGAGGGTGTGAGTGAGTGAGTAAATGTGTGAGTGTGTGAGTGAGTGAGTGAATCTGTGAGTGTGTGAGTGTGTGAGTGAGTGTGCGTACCAGAGTGTTTGTGTGTGTGCATATGTGAATGTGTGTGTGAGTGAGTGTGTGAGTGAGTGTGTGAGTGTGTGTGTGAGTGAATGTGTGCTTACGTGAGTGTGTGAGTGAGTGAGTGTGTAAGTGAGTATGTGAGTGAGTGAGTGTGTAAGTGTGTGAGTGGGTGAGTGAGAGTGTGTGCTTACGTGAGTGTGTGAGTGTGTGAATGAGTGAGTGTGTGTGTGAGTGTGTGAGTGAGTGAGTGAGTGAGTGAGTGGGTGAGTGAGTGGATGAGTGAGTGAATGAGTGTGTGAGTGAGTGTGTTGTTCCAGATTAACCCAAGTGTACAACAG
>NW_028165253.1:0-2500 GCF_964263955.1 Coregonus lavaretus
GTACCCTGGGCCCACTCACCATGAAATGGCTGGCTGTTTCTTTGATAATGTACCCTGGGCCCACTCACCATGAAATGGCTGGCTGTTTCTTTGATAATGTACCCTGGACCCACTCACCATGAAATGGCTGGCTGTTTCTTTGATAATGTACCCTGGACCCACTCACCATGAAATGGCTGGTTGTTTCTTTGATAATGTACCCTGGGCCCACTCACCATGAAATGGCTGGCTGTTTCTTTGATAATGTACCATGGGCCCACTCACCATGAAATGGCTGGTTGTTTCTTTGATAATGTACCCTGGGCCCACTCACCATGAAATGGCTGGCTGTTTCTTTGATAATGTACCCTGGGCCCACTCACCATGAAATGGCTGGTTGTTTCTTTGATAATGTACCCTGGACCCACTCACCATGAAATGGCTGGCTGTTTCTTTGATAATGTAGCCTGGACCCACTCACCATGAAATGGCTGGCTGTTTCTTTGATAATGTACCCTGGACCCACTCACCATGAAATGGCTGGCTGTTTCTTTGATAATGTACCCTGGGCCCACTCACCATGAAATGGCTGGTTGTTTCTTTGATAATGTACCCTGGGCCCACTCACCATGAAATGGCTGGCTGTTTCTTTGATAATGTACCCTGGGCCCACTCACCATGAAATGGCTGGCTGTTTCTTGATAATGTACCCCTGGCCCACTCACCATGAAATGGCTGGCTGTTTCTTTGATAATGTACCCTGGGCCCACTCACCATGAAATGGCTGGCTGTTTCTTTGATAATGTACCCTGGGCCCACTCACCATGAAATGGCTGGTTGCTTCTTTGATAATGTACCCTGGGCCCACTCACCATGAAATGGCTGGCTGTTTCTTTGATAATGTACCCTGGGCCCACTCACCATGAAATGGCTGGTTTCTTTGATAATGTACCCTGGGCCCACTCACCATGAAATGGCTGGCTGTTTCTTCTTTGATAATGTACCCTGGGCCCACTCACCATGAAATGGCTGGCTGTTTCTTTGATAATGTACCCTGGGGCCCACTCACCATGAAATGGCTGGCTGTTTCTTTGATAATGTACCCTGGGCCCACTCACCATGAAATGGCTGGCTGTTTCTTTGATAATGTACCCTGGGCCCACTCACCATGAAATGGCTGGTTGCTTCTTTGATAATGTACCCTGGGCCCACTCACCATGAAATGGCTGGCTGTTTCTTTGATAATGTACCCTGGGCCCACTCACCATGAAATGGCTGGCTGTTTCTTTGATAATGTACCCTGGGCCCACTCACCATGAAATGGCTGGCTGTTTCTTTGATAATGTACCCTGGGCCCACTCACCATGAAATGGCTGGCTGTTTCTTTGATAATGTACCCTGGGCCCACTCACCATGAAATGGCTGGCTGTTTCTTTGATAATGTACCCTGGGCCCACTCACCATGAAATGGCTGGCTGTTTCTTTGATAATGTACCCTGGGCCCACTCACCATGAAATGGCTGGTTTGCTTCTTTGATAATGTACCCTGGGCCCACTCACCATGAAATGGCTGGCTGTTTCTTTGATAATGTACCTGGGCCCACTCACCATGAAATGGCTGGTTGTTTCTTTGATAATGTACCCTGGGCCCACTCACCATGAAATGGCTGATGTTTATTCTGTACTGTAGTGGCAGCTAGTGATTTTGTATATTCTAATGCTGAATATTGGCCATTCACAATTCCTTATGTATTATTAGTATGTATTTCTAATGAACTATCTAAGGAGGAAGGTCTGTTTTTCTCAGTCTGATCCTGGTTGGTGCAGATCACTCCCCTTCAGGCTGGGATTAGGTACTCTGAGCTCTGGGCTGGATCCCAAATGGCACCTGACCCTGGTCAAAAGTAGTGCACTATATAGGGAATAGGGTGTCATAGGGCTCTGGTCTAAAGTAGTGCACTATATAGGGAATTTGGGATGTAACTCTTGTTCTGAAATAATATTCAATGCTACAAAGGCATAAAACATAAATCCTTAAAATTCTCTCTGACGTTGATTTTCCATTAAATGTTGGATTAAATATTATAATCCACTACCGTCTTTACTGACTGGGTACACATAAGACATTTGTATTTGCCGAGTCATGAATTTATCTCATTACCAAAACACAATGTTGATCTGGTGAAGGTTTTCTCGTGGAGAAAGGAAGGATATACCGGTAATTGTTGATCTGGTGAAGGTTTTCTCCTGGAGGTAGGAATGATATACCTGTAATTGTTGATCTGGTGAAGGTTTTCTCCGGTAATTCAAACAGGGTGAAGGTGATGAAATTACACATCACAATTTGGGGACAAATTCATGGCAATAGAATATGCCAGTGAGTGAAATAAGACGGTGATGGCAGGTCGTCTCTTTCCCTGAAAGGAGGGAAATGGATCAGATGATACTTTCAGGCCTGTTTTCTGCCACTAAATGAATCTAGTTTGCTCAAATCTCTGATTTAAATCCCGCTCCTGTTGGC